>NC_137189.1:9493892-9696392 GCF_960531495.2 Zeus faber
AGAGAGAGAGAGAGAGAGAGAGAGGGAGAGCGAGAGAGAGACGAAAAGAGAGAGCGAGAGAGAGAGGGAGTGAGAGGGCGAGGGAGAGCAAGAGAGAGAGGAAAAGAGAGAGGGAGAGCGAGAGTGAGAGAGAGACGAAAACAGAGAGAGAGAGAGAAGAGAGAGAGAGAGAGAGAGAGAGAGAGAGAAGAGAGAGAGAGAGAGAGAGATTTTTTTTTTTTTTTTTTGATTTTTAAAGCATCTTTATTTTAACATTTTCTCTAGTTCACAGTTACAGACAATACAACACACACACTTGGTTCACTAACAGAGTCCTACACGTTAAAAACAGACTGGAAGCACAGGTCGTCCTCCACCAGGGAGAGAGAGAGAGAGAAAGAGCAAGAGAGCAGATTTGGGAGAGAGATACATAACAAAGGAAGAGAGGGAGAGGCAGCTATAACTATCAATATATATATCTATCTATAGCAGAGTCTATAACTAATACAGTATTTTCTTTATAAAGGGCCACAATCTTTATAAATGAAGTGATAAAAAAAAGTCCCTTTAATTTCTCTCTTTTTTAAATTCTCATTATAAATATATTTTTTTAATATTTCTTCTGGAAATTGGTATATTTTGTTATTATTATTATTATTATTATTATTATTATTATTATTGTTATTATCATTAATATTATTATTATTTTTTTAAATGTAATAAAACGACCAGAAATGTTAATTCCTTTAGTTCACAAAGCAGAAGAACAATGGATGTGGATCATAATGGTGCATAAGAGCAGAGAGCAAGGATGACTCGACTAAAGGTGGAGATAAAAGAAAAAAAAACGAAGAGTTTTTCACCGAAAATATGTGTTCAGAACAAGATCCAAACTAATTGACGCGGCGATCTGGTTTCTTGCGGTGTCTTCAACCTCCCTTTCCAGGTCAACCAGCTTGTTTTTTTCCAGAGCCACAACATTCAAAGCATGTTTCATATATCTTCTTTTTAAGTGTAGAAGATACATGAGTTACCTCATGGTACCTTGAGTTACGAGTGCACTAACATGCCAGTTTTCCGAGTTACGAGCCGTCGTTCTGTCGTTCTGTTTTTGTATTGATTTGCGAGCAAAAATGTGAGTTACGAGGAGCGAGCTTCAGGTACGTCGCCGCTAGTTGGCGTGGCGAGCGTATCCGGCCACATCCTGCGTCTCACTCCTTCACGCCACGTAGTTACCTGAGCGTGGAAGCATCTCTTTTGGGTTCTGTGCTCGCGTTTTGTGCTTTTTGTGCAGTTATGTTGCCCGATTTTTTTTTTCTAACCATGGGTCCTAAGAAAGTAAGTGCTGAGAAGTAGAAGCGGATGATGGAGACTGAATTAAAGCATGAAATCATCGAGAAAAAAAAAAGAGCGATTCTCTTCGACATTCTCTTTTATGATGTTTTATTATGGTTTTATACAATATTTGTTGTTTATAAATACATTTTTCTTATTTAAAAATGACTCTGACTTTCATTCATGGTTCAGGAAGTCCTCCATCACCGTGCGTTACACTAACTGAACCAAACGAACCGAGTCAGAAAAACGAAAGACTCTTTACTGAATGACTCGTCAATGACAAAATCTCAAAACAGAGTCGAACCTTTCATCACGACTAATAGATCTGGCTTTCAGTGTGAAACCTGAACTTGTGATGAACACAGAGCTGCTCTACTGCTGGAACTGAGGAAGTTTCCCTTATTTACATATTTTAAGTTGGATTCTAAATATTTCCACGGCACACCTGACGAGCTCTCACTGGAAAAACTCGGATCGACAGCAGTGATCGTGTTTCAGCTCCATTTCAATGGAACAGGAAGTGATAAAAGTGAATACTGTTCCGCTCGGTAGGAATAGATGTGCTAAAATCAATATAACACAGGTTCTCCTCACTTCACGACCGAGTTGCGAACTGGTCGATAAGCGAGGACCCGTGTTATTTCACGGTAAGGGGGGCGTGGCCATTGCGAGCCAGTGTAGTGAATACTGACAGACTGTGGGAACGAGACTGAGAACAGAGATGAGACGCTTGACGCTGAGACGCCGCACGCAAGGCGCGCACGCAAAATACCTACTGGTCTGAGAGCTGGAGGATCTATAGCTCTAGGATGTAGCAGACTGTACTGCAAGATACCGTATCACTGTTCTGGGTTACTGCATACTGCGCTGTATTGCTGTTCTGTTCGGTGTTACCATGTTGCTGTGTTGTACTGTTCTGTACTGTACTGTATATCTCCATACACACTTTATTCACATGCACTTTACTGCACATATCTGTATATACAAATAGCCTATCCCATATACATAACTCTATACCCTTCACTTCTATTTTGTACCCCCACTCTGTATTATCTTTTTGAGTCTTATTATTAAAATTTTTATTAAAATAAAGACTATTATTTGAGTCTTTATTTTATTTATATTATTTATTCACTAACCGCATTACGTATTAGGAATAAGTTGGTTTCACTTAGTTAGCTTGGTAGAAATTAGGTTTGCTCTTTTGTTCGGTTTAGATACTATTGTGCAATAGTAATAGTAGCAATAGTAACAATCTCCGGGTGCGTCGCAAAGACATTTCACCGCATATATGCATGAACGTATGAATAGATATGTGACAAATAAACCTCTTGAATCTTGAATCTTGGGCTGGTCGTGAGTCCGAACAGTTGTTAAACAGGTAGGTCGTTAAGTGAGGGGTACCTGTACAGTACCAAGTCAAATAACAGAAACAGAATCTAATCGGAGGAAATAAAATGAACACATTTCGTAGAGGCTTTGAAAGAAAACCATCCACTCCTTATCATCTCATTTAAGTTGAGGGGCATGATTAGCCAATTATGGAGGCTGCTGCAGGCGCTACCTCGATGGAAGACCTAGTTAAATTTAACGTTGAACCCCTCCGCCCCCACCTCATCCTTCTGCCACGATAAGTGCGTTTGAAGAAAAAGTAACCATAAGTAGAATTACAATCTGAACGTCAAAGTATCCCTTTGAGCTAGTTTGGCAGCAGCCAGATGTGTTGGTTCAGCAGCCAAGGCTTCAAACCCCATTTCCCAAAAATAAAAATAAAAACGAAATATAAAGCCCCAATTCAGGTCTTGGCTCGTGAGGAGGAGTGTACAACTTGCCCAGCATTAAAAACGACTTGCCACGGGGCTGGAATTTCGGATGCTTCTCTAAAAAAAGAATTAAAGACTTCAACTGGAAAAGCCCTGAAAAGTCAAGTTTTCCTGGAACCAGACCACATTTTATTTAAGAGTACACAACTAATCCCCTGTCGTTCTGCTCAGAGTTTGGTTATACAACCCAAATGAAAAAATGTGTTTTTCCGGTGTTTTATTTTACTTTAAGCACATGGCGGTGACATCTGTTTCTCACACTTAATTTGGCAGCGCAGTGCGCAATTAGGGGAAATTAAATGAAAACAAATAGATTTGACCTGAGAAGACCTGGATGAATGAAGAAGCCATGATGGCACCTCAAATTCAGATTTGTTTTGTTTTGTTTTGCACAGATGATAGATATTCGTGATAGTCATTGTTCTGTGGAAGCTTAGCCTGGGTGGTATGCGGCGTTCAAACCCAAAAGTTCAAATTCCTCCGATGCCCTATTTTACATATATGGACAACCAGCTCCCCTGGGTAATTTTATCAGGCACTTGTTGTCCAGGGCTTCCACAGCCAGCTGCCTGTACAGTACATGCTGCTGTATATATAGTATGTAAATATATATGAAATATCCTGTATTTTCTGAAAATATACCAGACAGATTCATATATATATATACTGTGTTTGTATATATATATATATATATATATATATATATATATATATATATATATATATAATGTCTGTTCTTTAAAGCCCCATAGAACCTAGTTTTCGAATGAAATGACTGCTCTTTCAGCTCTGAAAACTAAATTAAACGACTGCGCTTCAAGCTCTGAAAACTTAATGTAGCCTACAAATGACTGCTTTTCAAACACTGAAAACCAAATGAAATGACAGCTTTTTAAGCACTGACAACAAGTTACTGCTATTTAAAAGCACTAAATTCAAGATTCAAGATTCAAGAGGTTTCTTCATCACATACATATACATACTTCCATACATATTCTGTATGCAGTGAAATGTCAACTAAAAGTGATGTTATCCTACAGGATGTCATCATCATCATCATCATCATCATCATCATCATCATCACTCCCCTCCTGACTGTCTTCCTCTATTTCAAAAACAATAGAAGATGCAGATGTACTAGGCCTGCTCCTTTCTCCCTGGTTCAGTCTGCGATTAGCTGTTTGCATCCACAAGTCAACAGCTGGCTTTGGGTCAAAGGTCTGTGTTGTGAACTTAGACAACAGGATGTGCATTAGAGATGAGAGGCGAAAGTTTGACAGGCAGGATCTGTACTTGTTTTTTATTATATTGAGATGTGAAAATGTCCTCTCACATGCAGCACTGTTAAAGGGCAGTCTAGGGGACAACAGAAGACTTTCTGAATGTTGGAGAAGCTGCCAGATCTCAGATCTTCTGTAGTTGTGCAATTTGTTTTGCAACCCCTTTCTGAAAGTAAAAGCTGAGCAACTTTACGACGGATTGATTAAATGACTCACAGTATGGGGCCGTGCGACCAACTGACTTGGCGCAATTCTCCAGGGTATGGGCAGTGCACAAAATATGCACAAGGGAATCCCCAATGTCCACCATCTGACGTAATGTGGGGATGACTGCGCTGTAAATTCCAATGTTGACAGCTGCTCCGTCAGTGTATACTGAGACCAATTTCGTCTTCCACAAGCTTCCTAAACCACAAGCATGGAGCAGTTGCATAAGTCCATCCACTATGTCCTGTGCTGTTTGATTGGCCCCCAGATGAATTAATCCAAGGAAATCTGAGCTGATTTCTCAGTTGCTGGACACAGAAACAATGTACACAATTTCCTGCTCCATTTTTGTTATATCTTGGATCCATCAAAGAGCACACCCCAAAATTCAGCTGCTCACCCACACTGTTTTTCACTCAATTCTGAACTTATGGTCTGTGCAATGCTCCGCATGATACCCCCCCCCCCCCCCCCTTCTCGTGAATGATAAGCGTTCCACAGTTAACTCCAAGCCTCTTGAGTAGCGGAATATCCTCTTCATATGAACGCTTAGGATGTGCATGTTTGGCTTTGTGAAAGGCCAACACAAAAACGTTACACAGTGCTTGATGCTGTTCTTCATTCAGTTTGTCTTGCCATCTGTCGAGCGGGCCACTGGGTCTCTGGTCCTGGCTACACCTGTTACCAATCACTTGCACTACTTCCTGGTGCTCTCTGCTATTTGCATGCTTATCAAAAGCTGGATGATTGAAGTTTTTTGTCCCTGTATAAAAGGCGCTGTTTTTATCCGCCAGGTTGGGATTTTCACGTCACAGTTTGCACCACATCTCGGTGCTGGCATCAAGGTGCTGGCATCATTCATTTGAAGCCAGCCGAACCCCCTGCAGCCACTTTTCCGAGAACACACACGTCTTTTGCGGATCAGCTTCAGTCTGGCGTTTCTTTGGAGGTGGAGGAACACCACAGTAATTGCTTAATGGAGCTTGCTTCTTGGACATTTTGATGAATGGAGAAAGTCCTAAAAGCAATGGCTTATACTCTGCACTGCAGTCCAATGTTTCGTACTATCTGTACCAAAATGTTAGGTACGCAAACACGTGTTACAACATCTGATCTGGCGCGCATTGTTTATTTTGATAGCGCATGCGCACCTGCATACCACTTATGTGCACCCGTGTGTGTATATATATATATTTTTATATTTGTACCTCAACCATCGTAGACGCATGACACCGGTAGTCAAGTTATTTTTGGGACGAGCCACCAACCCTACCTTTCGAACGAGCGTCCACAACTCTCCAAAGCTGCTGAAGAGCCACCAACCTACAAAGCGTCAAGCCCAGAGGACCCCAGCCAAACACCATCGCTGCATCTTGCCATTCTAGACCCAACAGTACATTGGGATCTGCGACATTATTCCCAGCCAAGGCGAGACTACACCGATCGGGAGCCGAACGAGAGGTGACCCAGGGAACCACAATCCAGTGAGTTCAGGCTCCGGTGAGAGCATGGTGAAGTGAGGTTGGTGTGGGCATGACGAATTTCTTTATGTTTATTATTCAGTTTAGAGTGAGTTAGCTGCATCCTTTGTGCCCATCCAAATGCAATCCCTCCAATTGCATCTGTAGTTAATACTTCCCCCTCATCGGATCCGTCCTCCTCCCCTGGTATGTATTTGTGTTTAACTTGCTTTTATTCCCTTTTTTATCTCAACATTTTCACCATATTATCAAATTATTTTATTAATAAATACACATTCATTGTTTGATTAAGAAGTAGTTGGGTATTTATCTGATATTCCATGTGAGAATTACTGAAGGGAGAAAACACAACCTTGAAGAGTGAGGACCTCTATCAGTGACCGTGCTTTATCATAAAATTGGTGGCACTCAACTAAACTATAAATATTAATTATAGTTCCTCATCAAGCTACAATATATATGAATCAATTAAAAAAATGTAGATATACCAAAAAATAGCCAAATAAAAACCAAATATACAACATGTGATTCTGTGTAGATGATAAGGTAAATTAAAAGAAATAAAATGGGGTTGAGTGGCAGAATGGAAGCTGGCTGTGGACACACACATGCACACACACACACACGTAACAATCATATGGGCATGGATATAAATGAATGAGGAGGTATAAGTTACTATTACATTATTTCTAAATTGTAACAATTTTATAAAATAATTATTATGTTATAACTAGAGTGTAACATAAATCATTACCATATTATAACTGAACTGCTGTGTTGGGGCGTTACTCATAAAAAGCAATGAATTACACACTACTTGTTACTTAAAAAATGTAATGCCCTACTTTTACTTATTACTTATAACGTATTACTCCCTGTAGAAAGTAATTTGTTACAATCCTCATTACATTGTTACTGTTACCATGTTGTTACTGAATTGTTACCATGTTCTTATTGAACTGCTGGCATAATATTTCTGTTATTACTGAGCTGTTACCATGTTATTACTGTTATCACTGACCGGTTACCATGTTATTACTGTTACCATGTTATTACTGTTATAACTAAACGGCTACCATGTTATCACTTACCATGTTAGTACTGTTATTAGTGAGCTATTACCATGCTATCACTGGACTGTTAAATGTCATTACTGAACTGTTACCATGTTATCACTGAACTGTTACCATGGTATTAGTGTTACTACTAAACTGCTACCATGTTATTACTGTTACCATGTTATTGCTGAGCTGTTACCATCTCAATACTGAACTGTTACCTTGTTAATACAAAATCATGACTGTTTTATCACCAAAGTGTTTTGTCATTACTGTTACTATATTATCACTAAATTGTGTTGTTACAAAATTTAATCAACTCAGAGTCCGCTCTTGGCGTCTGTATTTCAATGGAAGGAGTAAAAGGAAAAAAAAAAAAGCTCTGGGCGTTTTTTTTTCTGCAGTAGACCTGAATGACTGATGAATATTATATTCATGCCAAGGTGGTTTCCCCCCTTTTTCTCGCACAGTGATACTTTGTGTGTCTGTGAGTCTCTCTCTCCCTCTCTCTCTCCTTCGCCATGATTAATTCAACATCCTATTTCTCTGCTCTAACTGCGAGTCGAGCACATTAATAATCATGAACATCCACACACCTGGGTCAGACATGATGACGGCACGAACCACTTTGGCACTACCCGTACCGATGGACACACCCATTGACTGTGTTGAAAGAATACAACTCCTGAATACACCCACCATCATTAATATTAATCAGACAGTCCTCATAACCTTATAACCACTCATGTTTTGTCTTCTATATTCAGTGTACTCATAATCCAAAACAACTATAATGCTGTTTTATATATAATTTAAATTCAAAAATATTTTAAAAATATTTCATTATACATTTTTTTTTACCTTATTATTTGGTGTCCAAAAAGGTTTTTTATATATAAAAAAATATTTTTAGGATATATTTTAAATCATGAATGATTAAAAAATATATATTTGATATGCATCTGCTAGTTTACTGTCATAAATCAAAAATGTTAAAGTCCCGTTTTAAATCTCCATAATCCCAACTAATTATCAACAACATACACTACTCACAAAAAGTTAGTGATATTTGGCTTTCAGGTGAAATTTATGGAAAATGTAAAAAGTTCACGCTATTAGTAGATAGTGATATTATATCATGAAAGTAGGGCATTTAAGTAGAAGCATGCAATGGTAATTTCCTCATCTAAAACAATTGATTGAAACAAAAGCCAACAACAGTGGTGGGTTTACCACAACAAAAAATGTCAATGTCTCAATAACAACGACGTCTCATGCTGTTCACAAGTTGACTTATTGTCTGCTGAGGCATGGCCCCCCACTCTTCTTGAAGGGCGGCCCTCAGGTCATTGAGGTTCTTGGGATACAGAGTTACAAGCCTCTACACGGCGACTCAGCTGATCCCATAGGTTTTCTATGGGATTCAGGTCTGGAGAAAGTGCAGGCCACTCCATTTGAGGTACCCCAGTCTCCAGCAGCCGTTCCCTAATGATGCCGCCTCCATGAGCTGGAGCATTGTCGTCCATGAAGATGAAATGAGGCCTGTGTTGTTCATGCAGGGGCACAATGACTGGATTAATGATGTTATTCAGGTAGTATGGGCTTGTCACTGTACCATACACAAAGTGTAGGGCAGTTCTGTATTGACTAGACACACCTGCCCACACTGTAACACCACCACCAGCAAAGGCTCGTCTGGTGACAACAGTGGCTGATGCATAGCGCTCTCCTTGACGTCTCCAACATCGTTGGCGGCCATCATTTCTGCTCAACATGAATCGACTTTAGTCAGAGAACAGCACCGAGGCCACTGGTCCCTCGTCCAGCGTCAATGCTCCCTGGCCCATGCAAGACTGTGCCTGGTGGGTGGTCAGGTACCCTTGCAGGTCGTCTAGCACGCAGACCACGCTGATGTAAACGGTTTTGAATGGTCTGACGTGACACTTGGATGCCTCTCACCTCCCTTAAATGTGCCTGGAGTTGAGTGGCATTCATCATCCGGTTCCGCAGGGCACTATTAACAATGAAGCGCTTATCAGTGTGGGATGTGGCCAAAGGACGTCCACTTCTATGCCTTTCTGTGACTCTTTCAGTCTCTGTATCTCTGTTGCAACCTCCTGATGACACTGTGACTCTAAGCTCAGTGGCCACTTCCCCCTGAGAACATCCTGTTTGAAGCCTCACAATGGCGACGTACTGTTGATCAGTTGTTCGGGGTCGTCTTGGTCTCATGTCAAAATGTGAACAGCATGATGAAGAGGACTGTTTAAATACCAATTCTAATTGAACCAGGAAATGTATTGGTCGATTCATGGATCAAACACCTGTTGTGAATTTTGCCGTTCAGCTCCTTGTTAGAGAACAGCAAGTTGTGCAAAAAGTACTGAAAGATTGAACAGTTGGACATGTGCATTCAAAAGTTTAGAGAAGGTCAAATTAAGTTCACCTGTAAATGTTATAGTGCATTTTAGGTTCATCCTGAAATTTCGCCTGAAAGGCGAATATGCCTAATTAGTGAGTTCATAGTGAAATGGATTCTCTCATTGAAAGCTGAGCATACTGTTTATTTGGAAGAGGAGCTGGTTCCTGAGGAATAAATTGACATGTTGGTAATAAACTCCGACATTACAGAATGTTGCATCAAGATTAGTAGCAGATGAATACTTTATGCCACGACAAGGCCACAAAAATTCTCATAATATATTCACTTTGTGCCTGCTGATTTCCCCTCAGTAATTTCTATAGTTACTTGTCATTTTGTAATGAAAATAACCTGAATGTTTCACCATAATTATCTGTGTTCTTTAAGGCCGCACTTGCAAAAAAAAAAAAAAAAGTTTTAATCTTTTTCTTTTATTCAATTTTTTTCAACAAGGAATACAGCAGTGAACCTGGGTGTATCTTATTCTCTCCAACCTCTCCAGATTAAGACAGAGAAAAGTATTTACCAACTCATGCATATGGAAAGAGATATGGATGAAGTAAATTGCACATATTGTGTAATATGAATTAAGAAAGAATATAATGACATATTCAAAAATATAAAAACACTGTATATAATTAAAGGCAACTACAAAATATTGTGAAATATAAATTATAAAAAAATATACACATTTTACAATAGTACTCGTCGGAGACCGCGTCCATCTCCACGTCCTCCGCTAAATGGGCCACGTGATCCTCATCGGAGTAGTCGGAGACCCAGTCCATCTCCACGTCCTCCGCTAAATGGGCCACGTCCTCATCGGAGGAGGGACCCCCAGGGTCGACATCCTCCGCCTCTGAAACATCGCTGGAGGACGCAGACAAGAGAGGTGGTGGGGTCTGCGGTCGGGAGGGTTGACCCGGTCTGGAGGGCTGGTCAGGATGGCGCTGATGGAACCTCCTGATGAGGGTGTGGTCCAGAATGTGCCTCACAGGGACCCAGGACCTCTCCTCCGGGCCTTAACCCTACCAATCCACCAGGTACTACCTCTCCCACGCCGGCGGGAACGTAGGAGAGGGCGGACAGAAAAGGCAGGACCCCCGTCAATGAAGCGCGGAGGAGGCGCCAAGGGGACCAGAGCACTCTCCCGGACTGGCTTGACTTTGGACACATGGAAGGTGGGATGGACGTGCATGGACCTGGGGAGCTTGAGCCGCACTGCCACCGTGTTGACGAGCTTCTCGATCTTGAATGGGCCGATGAACCGAGGAGCCAGCTTTTTAGAGTCCACCTTCAGGGGGAGGTCCCGGGTGGAGAGCCAGACCTTCTGGCCCGTCTGGTACTCCGGGGCCTGGGAGCGGCGACGGCTGGCGGCAGAGGCGTTGCGGCCAGCGGCTCGGAGGAGGGCGGCCCGGGTCCTGCGACTGAAGGCCTGGACTGACGGGCAGGAAGCCTCCCTCTCAAGGGCCGGGAACAGAGGCGGTTGGAAGCCGTAGGCACACTGGAAGGGGGAGAGGCCTGTGCCCGAACTGGTCAGGGTGTTGTGGGCATATTCCACCCACAAAAGCTGCTCAGACCAGGACGACGGGTGTTGAGACGTCATGCAGCGAAGGGCCGTCTCCATCTCCTGGTTCTTCCGCTCCGTTTGGCCGTTGGACTGGGGATGGTACCCTGAGGACAGGCTGACGGTGGCCCCCAGGAGCGAACAGAACTCCCTCCAGAAGACCGAGGCGAACTGCGGACCCCGGTCAGATACAACATCTACCGGGATGCCATGGAGGCGGAAGACTTTATATAACAATAGCTCAGCGGTGCCCTTGGCCAACGGGAGCTTCGGGAGAGGCACGAAGTGATCCATCTTGCTGAACCGCAGTCAGGATGGTAGTGTTGCCGCTAGACGGTGGCAGCCCGGTGACAAAGTCCACGGAGATGTGAGACCAGGGGCGATGAGAACTGGTAGTGGGTGTAGAAGAGGGTTTGTGCTGGTTACAGGTCGGGCAAGCATTGACGAACCCTCGGACTTCCTCACCCAGGTAGGGCCACCAGAAGCGACGCTAGACGACCTCCTTCGTCCGCCGGATCCCCGGGTGGCAGGTGAGTCAGGAGTTGTGGGCCCACTGGAGAACCTCGGACCGGAGGTCAGGCAGGACGAACAGACAGTCGGGCGGACATGCGCTGGGTCCTGGTTGGTCCTGGGCGGCGGCTCTTACTTTCTCTTCCACCTCCCAGGTGAGTGTGGTGACTAGACGGGAGGACGGACGGTAGAATGGTGTCGGGGTCGGCAGCGTCTTTCTCCTCCTCCTGGAACTGCCGGGACAGGGTGTCGGGTTTGACATTGCGTGACCCCGGCCAATAGGAGAGGGAGAAATTGAATCGGGCCTGACGGGAGTTCAGCCTCCAGGCGGACTGGATATACTCCAGGTTCTTGTGGTCAGTCCACACCAGGAATGGCAGATGGGTTCCCTCTAGCCAGTGTTGCCACTCTTCCAGGGCCAATTTGACGGCGAGAAGCTCCCTATTCCCAATGTCGTAGTTCCTCTCAGCCAGGGTCAAACGCCTGGAGAAGAAGGCGCAGGGATGAAGTTTCTGATTGGAGGCGGTTCTCTGGGACAGGACAGCTCCGAATCCCACGTCAGAGGCGTCCACTTCCACCACGAACTGCTGTTCAGGGTCAGGCACACTAGAATGGGGGCTGAAGTGAACTGTGCCGGTGAACTGGCACGGTGGCGCAGTGCATTGCACTGCTGCCTCACAGCAAGAAGGTCCTGGGTTCGATTCCCGCCTGGGGCGCTGTTGGCACCGCGCTCTGGCGGGTTATCTTCCAAAAACAGGAGCCTTTCTGTGTGGAGTTTGCATGTTCTCCCCGTGCTCACATGGGGTTTCCTCCACCTCACGTCAGTAAGGACCCCCACCAAATACATGCACCCATCATTGTCTGACCAGCAATGGACATTTATCACCTGGTCCCCGGGCGCGTCCACGTATGCTGCCCACTGCTCCTGGCTGTGCCCCCAGAGGAAGGACAAGCTAGGATGGGTCAAAAAGCAGAGAATCCATTTCACTGGCCACCATCAAAAAGCGTGTGTGTGTGTGTGTGTGTGTGATGAATAAAGACTGTTTCTGTTTCTGCCTTCAGGGCCAGGAAGGCGTCGTTGGCGGCGGTGGACCACAGGAACGGCACCTTGGAGGAAGTTAGGGCTGTGAGAGGGGCCGCCGCCGTGCTGTAGCCTCGGATGAACAGCAGCTCACGATGGCGATGGGTGACTGGTGAGAGAGGCATATATAGTGGTTTGATTGCAGCTCTGGAACAGCTGTGCGCGCAGGTGAATAGAGTTGGGCTAATGGGACAGGTAAGGAGAGGGAGGGGAAGGTAGAAGAAGGCGGAGATAATGACACAAAATGAAAAATAAATGAATCAGATGGAGGAATCAAAGCAAAGAAAAACACAAATGGTCTTTTTCATTATTATTTGTTCAGTCTTGGCTATGAATTTGGGTGTAAATATGGATGTGATAGAAAACAATGGAAGGTTTTTACGTACGTATACACCCTTTCTGGCTCCAAAAAACCAACTCACCAAAAACAAAAAATATCAGTTGCGTGTTTGAGTACCTGTCTACTTGACACAATGATATTTTAAATAAACTGTGTAAAAGCCGAGATAAATGTGAAGATTGCTCCAATTATTATGGTCATTGTTTTTGTTTTTTTTCCAGAGTCCAGTCTTGTACCTTCCCCTAAATATCTTACATCAAATATTTAATTATAAATAATCAAATCTATAATTATTAAATATTGGCGAAAAGCAAAGTGCAAATCAGTCACATTCAATAGGAATTATGGCAGGTTACTTATTATTATTTTCAGTTTGTGATTCGAAGATTCACTCTTTTGCTGAAGTGATTCCAGACACCAGAGTCATTTAAAAGATCTGTTCACGATGACTGAATCGTTTGCCAGTCTTATGAGACCAACTACCAATAGGCCATAATAATAGCACAGTTCTATAGGTTTGTGATGTTTCTTTTTTTTTTGTGGTTCACAGGACAGTGGTATCGTGTCGTGGGATTATTTAATTGTAAAAAGTGTAGGCGTGGCGGCAACATTTTTTGGAACACTGCTCTAATAGAGTGTCCCGGCCCCAGCAGCGACTCGGCCTCTGTAGCCTCCGGGGCTCCATCTCTGGCAGGTAAAATAATCCCAGGGAAGATCCAGCACTTTGAAAAATACTTTAATCTCTGCTCTCCCCTCTGCTCTGCTCTCCGTAACCCTCAACCACCCCACCCACCAAGCCAGGGGCGAGGACCCTGACAAAATTTTAAGTAACTTGTAAATTTCCCAATCTCGCAAAGGGATCGAAATTAACATTAGATCTCGTTTGTCGTTTTTTGACGACCAAAGCGCCACTGTGAAGATAAAAGTGAAGAAAGTTTGCACTGAGTAAAATAAAATGAGAGTTTGCATTTGGGTCATTGGGCAAAGCCTATAGAGAGAAAGAGAGGAATTGATGGATAGAGAGCGAGAGAGATGTATGGATGGAGAGGTATACAGATGTATAGATAGATGTATAGATAGATGCATAGATGAATGAAAGGTGAATGGATGTATAGATGGATGGAAGGACAGATGAAAGTTTTTTTTTTCATCCCTAAGGGAAGTTGCAGTGTCACAGCAGTAGACAACAAAAATATACATCAATAATAATAATAAGAAGAATAACAAAAATGATAATAATAATAATAATAATAATAATAATAATAATAATAATAATAATAATAAATACACTTAAAAATGTACAATAAACAATAAAACTATGGCAATATACAACTAACCTTTAACCTAATATAACAACCTTAACATTAACCAAAAACAATTAAGAAATAACCTACAAATAAACAAATATGATTTGGCAGTAGCAGCCAGTTGAAAAGTTATTTCTTGTGGGATCAGCTGTAATTTATATATATATATATATATATATATATCTCCCTGGCATGACTGAGCTCACCGCATCCCCCCACTGAGCTCTGCGTGGAACTGCCCTCCTGCTTGAACAAACACTGTGTACCAGGCCAATTAAAACTCCTCAAATCCTCTGGAGTGGGTGGTGGGGGCTCCATGGGATGGAGGGATGGATGGAGGGAGGAGGTCGTAACGACCCAGTCCTTCTCCTTTTCCCACCCCTCTCAGTGGAGGCTACATACCCCGCCTTCCTCTCCACCAGCCATGGGGTGTTTGTGGTTGTCTCCCTCCCTCTCCCTCTCTATCGTGATTGTCACTCCCACCGTGCTCTTGGGAGCGTCTAATTGCAAGTCTTGCACTCCTCTCACCTCCCCCATGTGATAGGATGCCGATTGTGGCTGCTACTCACTTTAAGGCGATCAATGATGCTAGTTGCTAACTAGCGGCGGCAGCAGCGGTGCCAGCGGCAGCTTTTTGGTCGATGGGAGGCACTTGTTATGCATTTTTCTGAGAAGGTTTAATGCACTTGAGCATGCACGCATGTAGGCCGCGTGGACAAACCTGAAGCCCCGCACACTCTCGCACGCACGCACGCACGCACGCACGCACGCACCCACACACGCACACACACACAGGTGGAGGTGGGGAAGGAAGGACTCATGCTTGTGTCATCTCCAATTACCGTGTTTTGTTGGGTTCTTTTGGGAGCATCCTGTCCCTCCCTACTGTTAATAGACATATCCGAAGTGGCGGTGGGGCTTTTAAATGAGAGTGGGAGCTGTATGATAAAGTATAAATCCACCTAGGTGCGATTTGAGGTTTTAGCTGCACGGCAGGGGGGGGGCGATAAACAAGCGTGCACCCATCCCGAGCGGCGCTCAAGTTGAAAGTTGGAACGCCGGCGCCTCTCCTGTCGGGCGTCGCCACGGCCAACAGTCGAGTCGACAACAAAAGAAAGGAAAGGAAACGAAATAACGACACAGTGTGACACATTTATCAGTCACAACTTGTCAATCACCCGCACCCCAGGCTTGTTTGTTGTGACACAAATAGAAGCAGAGCGTTGAGTTGAGACACAGAGAGGAAAAGCAACAAAGAAGAAGAATATGGTGACATTTGCGAGTGTTTGGTTTATGTACATCTTCAAAATTCAAGACGGATTTTATTTTTATATATTATTTATTGATCTATATGTTCAACAGCTTATAACAAAAGACTCAGAATCTGTTTATCTGCCTGGGCACATTTTCATATATGAGGAATGTGTCGGTGCATATTGCCGACAAACAATTTGCATCAGAATGTCTGGAATAAAATAAAAATTGATAAATATATATTTATATATAAATACACACACACACACACACACACACACACACACACACACACACACACACACACACACACAGACACACACACACACACACACACACACACACACACACTATACCTACCAGTCAAAAGTTTTCGGATACCTCAATTTTCCCAGCTTTTATTGAAATGTATGCTGTTTAATGTCTGAATGTACTCTCAATGTAAATTATAGCAAAGAACAAATAAACATTTGGAGAAAAAAAAAAGAAATCATGGAATCATTTGGTTTAACAAAATTTCATCAAAATGTTTGGCTCATCAAACTAGCCACTTTTTGCAGATATTACAGCCGAACACACGAGTGTCATTCTTTCTCCAATGGAAATAAAAAATTGTTTGAGAAAGTAGTTCCTGACACCGTTGCAGAAGTTCCCACAAATGTGTTGCACTTGTAGGTTGCTTTGCTTTCAAACCTCTGTCCGGTTCATGCCAAAGCAGCTCCACAGGGTTTAAGTCTGGAGACTGTGCTGGCCATTCCATGATTTGAAGGCTACCGTCTTGTTCTTTTCTTCTTAGGTAGTTATGACATAGCCCGGAGGTACGTTTTGGGTCATTATCTTGCTGTAGGATGAACTCCAACAATGCGTAGATCAGAGGATATTGCATGGCACTGCAAAATCCTGTGGCAGACCTCTTGCATCAGGGTGCCGGTCCTTCTGTGTAAGTCGGCAACTCTGGATCCAGCAAAAGAGCCAGAGACTATCATGCTTCCCTCCTCCGTTGGTGTAAAGCTGAGGAACCATCCTTTTCGCCTGCTCAATGCGTACAAACACCCTGCGTGATGATCGCAAGATATCAAATTCGGATTTATCGGTCCTTAAGGCCTTCTTCCAGTCTTTCGTTGTCCGCTGGCAATACTTCATGGCCCAGGCAACCCTCCTGTTCTCATCCTGCCATCTTAGCACTGGCTTTCTCACAGTCACTCGACAAACCTGCAGCACCATGTCTTCTCTTCACAGCTGAAACTGAGACGTCTTACTTGGGCCAGTGCTAAGCTGTGCTTCAAGCTGTTGTCCTGTGAGCCGCCTGTCACACAAGCTGTTGACTCTCAGAAACTTATCTTCTGATTCTGTTGTGGCTTTGGGTCTGCCAGAACCTCTTCCTGTCAGAGTTTTCTCCAGTTTCCAAGTGCCTTTCGATGGTGGAGGAAACTGTACTCACTGACACCTTGGCTTTCAATACAATTTCTCTAAAGAAAAGACCTATACGTTCGAGGGTTATGATGGTCTGTCTGTCTTCCTTTGTTAACTGCCTTTTTCTTGCCAATATGGCAATATACTACTTCTTGCAGCGCAATATTGTCTCAATAATGCTTCAGAGGGTGAAACACTTTTTTTCCGTCGGAACATGTATATGATTTGTTTGCTAGACTTTCAAGGCTTAATTTACTTCCATTGCTCCAGAACAACTGTAAACTGTTAACCCATTACTTGTTCCCTGAAAAAGCCATTTTTTATAACTCTGAATTAATTTTTCAGTTTTTGGTAACCTTAACTTTTTTTATTTAATATCTAGCAGTTTACTGCTTACCTTTGGACCATTTCAGGATATTCACTGGACTTGAATAAAAACTGGAAACATGAGGGTAAAACCTTTGACCAGTAGTATACACTTATTAGCCGTGAGATTAAAATCGCCTGTCTAATATTGTGTAGCTCCCCCTCGAGCCGCCAAAACAGCTCTGACCTGTGGAGGCAAGGACTCCACAAGACCTCTGAAGGTGTCCTGTGGTATCTGGCACCAAGACGTTAGCAGCAGATCCTTTAAGTCCTGGAAGTTGCAAGATGGGGCTCCCATGGATCAGGCTTGTTGTTCCAACACATCCTACAGACACTTGATCAAATTGAGATCTGGGGAATTCGGCGGCCAAGTCAACACCTTGTACTCTTTGTCATGTTCTTCAAACCATTCCTGAACAGTTTTTGCAGTGTGGCAGGCCCATTATCCTGCTGAAAGAGGCCACTGGCATTAGGGAATACTGTTGCCATGAAGGAGTGTACTTGATCTAAACATTGTTTAGGAAGGTGGTACGTGTCAAAGTAACATCCACATGAATGCTAGGACCCAAGGTTTCCCAGCAGAACATTGCCCACAGCCTCACACTGCCTCGCTGGCTTGCCTTCTTCCCATAGTGCATCCTGGTGTGCACCCGGCCAAATAAAACATCTAAAAAAGTGATTTTATATCATCAAGCTCAGTTAGGATAATTTTAAAAAAAATGTAAAAGCCACACTGCCACTTGGCTCAGAGGCAGCATGGCAGTTTGTATTGCCTGTTTTTATCAATAGTTTTAATATTTCCACCTGAACACATACTGTATATATTTTTTTTATTTTTGTTGTCATTTGAGACAGAAGAGTAGAGGGCGATCTTTTCACCTCGGGTAAAATGCTTTGACATGGAAAAGAAAAGGAAATGAAAAGAAAAGGAGGAAACAAAGTGCATTATGTCTCCATATTATAGGATGTTCGGGCATAATTAGGCTTAGGGCGTTACTGGCTCCAAAACCCTGGCAAGACGGAAACTATCATCAAATTCTCTCTCTCTCTCTCTCTCTCTCTCTCTCTCTCTCTCTCTCTCTCTCTCTCTCTCTCTCTCTCTCGCTCATAAAGACTGTCATTATTAATGCCTAATTAAACTTTGACTTTCTCATCAGCCTCCAATCAAATCATGCTGAACATTAATATTTCAAAATGCTCTTTTCTGCCATATTCTAACTGTGTTCTGGGAGAGACGCCACAAAAAAATCCGCTGCTGCTCGCTGTAATTATCCCTCTTCTGCTTATTTATAACCAACATTGAAAAAAATAGATAAAAATCAGCCCATAACTTTACTTAAGCAGGATTTTATCCAAGTGAGAGACATGACAGCACATTCTCTTCCTCTTCTTTATATATATATATATATATATATAATGTTTTTTTTTAACACATTTTAAATATCTTATTTTCAAATATTTTTTAATGTTTTGTGTTTTTTGTATTTTTTCATAAACTTTTTTCCATCATTTTGTTGCGGACTGAAGCTATCACCTCAGTCAAACGGGACCTGAAGTGACAGTTTGCAATTATACATTTTCAGCATTTGTTGAATTATTTCAATAATCATGTTACGAATTAGAAGAATTTAATCTTTAAATCCAGGAAAATATCTTTTTTCAAAACGTTTTTTCTTGTGACATTCCATCATTTGTCAATTCTTAATATATATTCAAATATCAATCAGTAACTAAGTAATTATTAATAATGATAACAACAACAACAACAACAATAACATTATTATATAACAATAATATAATAGGTTATATTATTATAATAATATTACAAATATAATGTTTTTTATAATTGTTTTTATAATTAATAGTATTTAGGATAATAATAATAATAATTGTTATTATAGAAACGATCCCCCCTCACCTCTCTCTACCCCGCCCTCTCTCTCTCTCTCTCCTATTAATTAGATAATGCTTCACTTCTGCCAGCATCACACACTTGATGAACGCAGTCCATGGAGATTACTCCTCCACTGCAGCTGACAGCCTGGATTACCTCGACAAATTAATGGCTCTATAATTTGATTTTTGCCGGGATTGCAATGTCTTCCATGTGACTCCAGCAGAGAGAGAGAGAGAGAGAGAGATTTGCTTCACTTACAATCACATCTGCATACTAACAAGACGACATCAAGTTTCCCAGCTGAAAGCAACCGCCAGGAAATGACCTTCCCATTGGAAGATCCGCCGTGATTTATGAGCGGGACTAAAGATTCAAAGTAAACCCCCGAAATGTTTACATTGCGACGATGAGGTAGGTTCAACGGCACCGGGAGATATGTAGCGTAGCTCGCTCGGGGCGTTCGTGTTTCTGTCGATGTGCCTTTTCGGGACTTCTGAATCCTCAGAAGCTACTTTCAATAGCCACGGACTCCATTAGCGGCTGACGTCACCCTAAAAACGACTTGTTCGTATCGAACATCGCGTTAAATGAGTCACTCCGGCCACTTCGGGAGTCCGGCCAAAGGAGTCGCTAGTTTGTTTAGTTTGTGACTTGGTAACTGCACCCAACGCACACAGGCATTGTGCAAGGGACTCCACTGAGTGAGTGAGTGAGTGGGCGAGTTGGAGAGGGAGAGAGAATCTCCTACAAACCTTCTTAAGAATCTTTACAAAACCATACTTCACTCATATTAAGTCACTCCGGCCTAAGGAGCCATTTGTTTGTGATTCGGGCATTCACTAAGACTCAACTCTGTATTTGCGAATGAGTAGAGTAGAAAGTTGCGAGTCCCCCTGTAATTTAGAAATTCTATTTACCAAGGATGAAATGAATGTAAAAGAAGGTGAAGGTATTTGGCATAACTAATTCTGAATGTAACCGATTTACACTTTGCATTCCACCTAAATTAATCATTTTGATCGATTACGATTCTTGTGAGAATTCCATTCAAAGATCGGAGCAAAACCAAACATACGAAAGACTTGGAAAATTTAACTCCTCTTGTTTACAGAATCACTAGTAAAAAGCCAAACTTTTAATCACGAGTCGGCATGCAAGCAAAAGGCACTCACAACAACCCACACTGAATAAATTACATCCACTTGTACAGGCATACGTTGCAATTTAATTGCACAACAACAAAACATTATTGTGCACCCTGGTAAAGGAGTTTACATCATTTTTAAATATTTAATTTCCTTATTACAAATGTTGTTATACTATGCACAGCGTTAGGAACTTAATGTTCGATTTTTTTACAGAAGTTGTGGTTGTAATGGTTTAGTTTCCAAATGGCATGTAATTAAAGTGTCTCATCGGGGATGCGGGGCCCTGACAAGCAGCCTTCTCATTCCAACAAGGGAGCCATGGAGCTGGGGGAATTCACTTAGAATGGACAGTTCAGCGATTTACTTGCAAATATCATGAACACCCCCCACCCCCACAACCAAAGCCAACTTTCTGCAGAAGCTCCATTCATTGCTTTATGGTTTATTTATACATATATATATATATACATATATATATATATATATATATATATATATATATATATATATATATATATATATATATATATATACATGTACTGTACATACACACACACACACACACACACACACACACACACACACACACACACACACACACACACACACACACACACACACACACACACACACACACAGTAACTCATTGGGTGACATGTTAGTGTTATGTTATGAGTGTCACTGTGTTAAGAGATAGGAGTTAGAAAACCTATAGGCGGTGAAGCCTGTCAGTCATGTTCCACTACCATACCTATGGCAGTGATTGGGTGAGATTGCGTTTCTGTGATTGGCAGAGAGCGAGGGAGAGGGTAAGCGAAGACAGGGGGAAAGGAGAGACACTGTAAAAACAGTCAGGTTTTGTTGTTTTGGCGTTGGTTACGGCCGACAGTAAATTGTGTGCAGCGTTAATAGAGTCTCGTAGCTTTCTTACTGAGGGAAGCTACAATATATATATATATATATGAGGATAAGGCACTTAGGTTCTGCTTGATCACTTGAGTGAAGGTTCCGGAGCAATAATCAATATGTCAGTTTTATCTGCATTCAGCTGCAGAAAATGATTTGCCATCCAGTTCCTTTCCTGAATTTAAACAGTTATTCAATACAGAAAAGATATAAAGCTCATTAGGCATATATGCGGAGAAAAATCGATCTAATATCACACAATCTAATATCTGTGAGATAGGAGTAAAACCTCTCTAATGCAGTCCCAGAAATGCTCACCAGGTGTTTTAGCCTGTGGATTAATATTTGGTGATCAACAGTATCAAATGCTGGTAAATTCAAGTTCAAGAGATTATTTGTCAACACAATGGCCCTTTCTCAATGTGTTTTATTGTCTGTACTTGTGTTCTTGTGAACTTGTGAAACGTCATCAGTCGCAGCCCAAGTTCTGTTCCAATTCAAAGTACGCATCAAGCCAAGTCCAGTCCAAATGCCCGGATGTGGACTTGCTCCATCCATTTTATCGAGGATGCATCGGTGGTGACTTGTGTGGACTTGGGACAGCCAAGTATCCCAGAATGCATTTCGCAGAATGACTGTCCTGTGTCCTCCCGTCCCCGGGAGTCTGTACTCCCGAGTCCAACTTGCCAAGTCTGAACTACCAAGTCCGCAAGTCCGGACTTTGCGTACTTGTTATTGAGAAATGGCCATTTACATACGGTCATACATATATGCAGTGAAATGTCATGACACCCGGTGATTATGCACAATAAGCCCTGAAAATACAAAAATGTGCGTAACCGACACAAGGTGCTTGGACAGGCGGTGCCACAATCGCGATTCTGGGTTCTATAATTATATAATATAATTAATTGTCTGTGTTGTATTAAATATACATTTAAATCCTTCCAAATTAACCTTACCTTAACTTACCTCCAGTACTTACCTTAAGAAACAAAACAAAACCGAACACTCTCCACCATCTGCTGCTATTAAATTATCGTTTGAAACGATAGGGGTTTCATTTTTCCAAGGCTGTAATATCATTTAAAGAAACGGAACAGGAAGGAATCCAAGGTGGATGGATTAGAAGAACCACTAGTGAATGGACTTGAGGAGGGTGAGATGTTTGCCCCAATGTTTAAAACCATATTCATAAAATATTTAAGAAAGTTATTGCAGTCATTGTGAGAGAAGATTGGAACATTTGGAACACCCGGAGAGACAACACTGTTTATTATATCAAACAGGACTTGAGCATCTCTCTTGGGGGAAGATATTAGATTCGAGAAATAAGATCTCTCAGCCTTCACCATGTTATTGAGGATACCCATAAGTTCTTTGAGATGTAAGCTGTGTAATTCAAGCTTTGTGGGTTTCACAAATGCTCGGTCGTCCGACATTTGCACTTAAAACTCTGGATCATTTTATCTATCGATAGGGATGAGTTTATGGAGGGTACCTTTTTATGTTTGAGAGGATCCACTTTATCCAGCACTGAGGAGTAGTGGGTGTTAAATGATTGGACTAAAGTCTACACATCGCCATCCTTTAAAAACAATATTGCTGTGCGTCTTGTATGCAAAGAAAGCTGAGACTCCAATTTTAAAACAAATATCAAATAAAATACATTTGTGCTCACTGAGAAATAAATCTTTAGAGCCAACAAGTTTAATATCTATACTATGTGTAAAAACGAGATCCAGAGCGTGCCCTCCCGAGTGTGTAGAGCCACACACGTGTTACATGAAATGTAAGGACTCAGTGAGATTAGGAAATTCAGAGGCAGTGTTACACGTAGTATCATCAATATGAAGATTAAAATCTCCAACCATTAGGACCCTGTGCAGTTTTTTAAGCGCTAAAAAATAGCAAAATCTGATAAGAAGGAGCCGATTGGGCCTGGTCATTGGTAAATTAAAATACAATAATTAGGGTATAATCGATCGGCTCAAGACATTTGCAATTCAAATCAACAACAACAACACAACACAAGACTCGGTGCTTACCATCCAGCAGGTAAACGTGTCCTTAAAAATGACGGCAAGCCCACCAACACGACCAGTCAGCCGGGGTGTGCTGATATAAGAGCAGTCTGCAGGACAAAGTTCGATGAGATCAGAATAATCCCTATTCTGCTGCCATGTTTGAGTCAGGAACATAAAGGCGAGAGGCAGCTGACGGAGGTCCCCAATTCAAACACCATGGTGATACTTTTTGTTTCCACCTTCAGATGTGCACTGTGGACGGGAGGCCCTGTCTTGATTAGTGGTCTGTATGTGGAAATTGCCCTGTGAGGGGCTAATAGGACCTGTAGGGGGAGCTCACGGGGGGGACAATATTTTGTCCATCGGTGCCACGATAGACAGAGATGGAGGTTCCAGGAAGGGCGGGTGGGATGTTAACAGTCAGTCAAGTGGAAAGGACTGTACTGAGTGCTGCAAGTTGGTCACTAGCATTCGGCTTATTCGGCATATTAAAATTGTCAATAAAGTTTATTGTAGCAAGTGGGCTAGGTGGAACAAGCCCCGGGGCAAATAGACAGCATGTCATGACAAGGGCCCCTCTCCCGTGGTTGTGTGGGGGGGGGGGGGGGGGGGGGGGGTTTACCTGTTTCTCGTTGATTAGTCTAACGAGCAACAGGCGAACAGCCACCCTGATCCTGGGCCCCATTTACCTCGACTCAGGACAGGTGTGGCTGCTGAAATCCCAGCATCCCCACACCACACCGATATTGGGATCTCCGCAGGCGGACTGGATCCAAGCGCGGAGGCCGAGGACTCCGCTGAAACAGCCTGCTCCTCAGGCCAGTGTAGGAATAGGACCGGAAATAAAAACAGATTTTCCACAGTTCAAATAGTTTTTCGGTCAGCTCAGACTGCCGACGAGATGGATCGTTTGACTCCACATGAACTTTTTGTCTTTTGGTGGAGAGGACGGGAGTGAGCACAGGAGCCCTGAGAGCTTACCCAGGATGACAGGGAGGAAGGAAGCAGCTTCTGGCTGTGTTGAAGAAACGGATGTTGCTGGTAAGCAGAACCTCTGCTTACTGGATGTTTTTCTGTTTTTCGCACCATTCTGAGTAAACTCTAGAGACTGTGGCGCGTAAAAATCCCAGGAGATCAGCAGTAACAGAAATACAAATACAAAAAAAAACAAAAAACATTACATTTCTTTCTTAAATAAGATATTTATAATGTGTTTAAAAATAAATAAATACACACACATACAGTATATATATATAAAGATATAATTATATATATTAGGATCCTGTATATTTTTATATTGATCTTTCAGTTATTTGTGTATTTGACAATTTTAGTTTTTATTCTATTTCCTTTATTTGAGATTGTTACACATTTTTATAATAAAAGAAGGGAATCGTACCACGAAATATTCCTTGTAAGTATAAATGTATTTGCTGGAATATACTATTTCTAATATATATATATATATATATATATATATATATACACAGGCAGTAGGCTATGTGTGTGTGTGTGTGTGTGTGTGTGTGTGTGTGTGTGTGTGTGTGTGTGTGTGCGCACATGTGTGATTGACAGTGTGTTATTTTCTCAGAAGCAGTGAGTGGCAGCCAATCAGGGCGCCCGCTCAGCAAGTCCAGGAAGTCCCTCCTGTGCTGACAACGCCGCTTCTACCCTGGAAGTGGATTTAAACCCCACCCACGTACCACCAGCACCATCACCACCTGCTCCATCACCCCCAGCACCACCCGCTCCTTTGCTTTCCGCAGCCTTATTAGCTTATGTAATCACAACACCTTGTGTCAGTGTTTACTATGGTATACTCGCAAATCTGAAATGGAGTGGGATGGAAGCTTAAAATATAAACAAAATGTTTCCATAACTCTCCCTACCTCACCCTCTCTGAGAGAGAGAGAGAGAGAGAGAGAGAGAGAGAGAGAGATATTCTGTCCGTTTGCAGAATTATACAACTAGTTGTGGGGTTATTTATTAAAGTAAGGTGTAAATATATATATATATATAAATAAATTGACTTTAGGGAGGCCAGATATTTCCTTAGAATTTATATTATTATTATTTTTTTGTAATCATAGAGACAGACAGACACACACACACACACACTCTCTCTCTCTCTCTCTCTCTCTCTCTCTCTCTCTCTCTCACTCACTCACTCACTCACTCACTCACACACACACACACACACACACACACACACACACACACCCACACACACACAAAGCACAGCCATCATGTTTATGTTTGTTATTTATCCGAGAGACATTTAATCTATATGCTGAATCCTGTCAAAAATAGAATCCAGAAACAGGTTTGACTGTTCGTATGAAAAAAGGTTCTGGATGAAGCTGTGTGACTGTGGGTCGATTGAAAAAAAGTCAAAAAAAAGACAAAAGAAGGGCAGCAGACAAAAAGACAAGTCAAGACAAGGATGATCGCTGTGACACACATATAGTTATGGAATCATTTATGGAAAAATAATTGGGCAGAAAAAAATGGAATTGTGTATGGATATTCAACTAAGTATTAAGACTGATATCGATATAGCCTCCAATTCGATTCTTTTTTTTTTTTTTTTAATAACTAGCTTCTCTGGCTAGTTGAGAGAGTTCTGAAAAGAAGAAAAGTATTTTGATGACCAGAGAAATTTGATTTGCATCAGAGGTCAGAGGCATCAGAGGTCAAAAGTCTCTTCCTCCTCACATCTACTTCCCCTGGTTTACTGTGATGTGCTGAATAATAATAACCCATAAAGTGTTGCGTAGTGCGCAATTTAGAAAATATAACAAATAGCAATCACTATCCATTACATGATACATCCATCACGACATATAAAATACACATTATTTTTAAATAATAAATAATAATGTTAGAAATAAATACACATGTTCAAAATAATGCTGCAACGGCTCCCCAACTTTCTCAAATATCCCCCTGGGGATACATAAAGTCTTATTGTATGTTCACTAAAATATGATAAATTTATGATATACTCCCTCTTCTGTGACTCACCACATTGAATGGTGGAATTAGCCAAGACAAAACTAAATGTAACCCATGTTTTTGCACAAGTGTCCTCATAACACAGATCCAATGTACTATTTGGATGTTTTTTATTGTATCAACTTTAACATATCTACTTGAACATCTCAATGAGCAATACAATGTCACAACTGGAGATCTTGTTATGGGCCACATGAAAAAAAAAATACTATTTGGGAAAAAAATATTCTAAATACCGAAAAAAAAAAATAATAATAATTTTCAGAAACTTGCAGACCCAAATTGATTAACATAAGAAAAAAAAAAATCTCCATCCAGACAATTTTCACTATCAGTTAAATTAAACCAAATTCTTGCTTCCATCAGTTTTTTTTAATGATGCGCAATATTGAGTGAAAATCGCCCGTGGGACACAAATTAAAGGCTGTTAGGGGCGCCAGGTGCTACTCCAGTTATAATAAAGTGATTTCCAAACATCTGGACCAAATAGGAGAACAGTCTGGGGCGACAGTCTGGAAAGGCAATAATTCCCCATCCACCAATTAGCATTAGCAATGCACATTTTCTGACCCTTAAAAAACATGACATTTCCCGATAAAATAAAAAGGAAAAGACAAGAAAACAGGAGTGCTTTTTTTTTAAAGATAAAGTTAATATATATTTGGAATATTTTCAATGAATTTAATTCTATAATCTATAATAATTCTATTTTATATTTAAATGAATTAAAGGAAGTGAAAAATTCGGAAAAAAATAATTGTTTTTCTCAAGTTTCGAGAGAAAATTGCCCTGTCCAAAATGCATTACGCTGATGTTCTACAGAACGCGGTGAGTGAGATAAATATCTTTTCCAATATGTGCAGGTGGCAAAGAATTTATATAAGCCAAGTTGGAGATAACGTGGTCAAACAGGCTCATCCCCACTCTCTGAATAGAACTCTATAGAGGTACGCCGTTCAAGCACTCTCCCATTAGAAACATTGATATTATCTCATTTTTATGAATGAATTGATTAGCAACAGCTCAATTGCTCAATGAATAATGGAGCCATTGATTTAAATGGGAGGTCATGGAAACGCCTAATATCTGAAAGCCCATCATAATTTCTGATTGGACTTCTGTTTGCAATGTGACAGGTAAGGAAATGAAGCAGATATCGACACACCTGTAACACTTGATAATAATATGTATAAATCTCCAAATAAAAAAATCGAACACTTGAAATACATTGCATACTGGGCTGCAAGTGCTGGTTGAAAATGCAGATTGTGCGATTTATCGCTAAATATCAATATGTCAATATGATATGAGAATAGATATCATCTGGGATTTAAATGCTGAATGTTGCCTTTAAGACTGCGTAACAGCAAAACAAATGAGGCGTAGCTTGGGGAGGTAGTTCTGTCAGACAATTTAGCGGCTCCAAATGCTTCCACGCCCTTATGGACCGGCCTATTTAAGCAGCCAGTCCTTCCTGCCCTAGCTGCTTTGGTAGGGCAACCTCTATGGGTCGGGCGGGGTCATAATATCCTAGCTGGTCAAAACATCAAAATATTTCTTGTGCGTAAATATCTTATGAAAGCCCCAAAGTCACCCCCAAAATATCGTCAAATGCTGAATGTCGAGTTATTTGCAAAAAATATTGTGATGTTTGATTTGGTCAGTATCAAAAGAACCAAGGGAGCAAATAATGAAATACAAACATCTTTGTCAGGAAATATAATACACATGCCTCTCTGTGCTTCTCCTACAGTACCAATCTCTTCCACTGGCATTGGATATCTAATACTTCCTTCCTCCTCGTTTTCATTTCATAGACTTTCATCTCTCATTCGGACCGTTTTTTTTCCACCCCATACGCTTCACTGAATACAGTATATCTGGGGTTTTTTTCGGGCTGGTTCCCTTCATGTGATGGCCTCACATCACCTTCACTGCGTCTTCCAGACAACGCTGCACAATCAGCCTCCAGGGAATTAATATTAAGGTCAAAGGAAATTGCTCCCTGTCTTCGCAGATTCTAATGTGATTACAGGAAATAACTGGTTGGAAATGTCATTTGGGCTATAGCAATGGTTTGAATCTGCAAGAAACACAGGGCGCATGGCCTTCAGTAAAGACGTAAAGATGACCCCTACATTGCTTAAAGCGCTGTATTGGGACATTAGCCTAGAGCTAATTGTAACGCAGCCGAGAGCTAACGTTATTAGATAGCCATCCCAAGTTAACAGCTATGAACCTGCAGTCTTTTGGAATCCAAATAATATCCTCTGGTCAGGATGTACAGCTCCAGTATCCAAGCCTCTCCTCCATGTTGACACAGGGGACTTTCGATTGCATGGACAGGATGTTGTGATGGAAGCTGCGGCTGACTGGTTATTCCATGTCACGTGACATGCGGTGCGCTTGCGGCTTTCCAATAACTTGAAATATTTTTATGTCAGTGCGCCTTGGTCGCGCCCGTATATTGAAAACAATGGATTTGCGCGCCGAAGAGGCTCATGTGAATTTGTCCTGTACAAATCACACATAGCTTTGATCGACATGGTACAGTGGCTCTAAAGGGCCATAACTTTTAATTCTCTACATTTTATACAAGACACTGCAGGAAGAGGGACATGTGCCCAGATCAGTGTCCGATACAGCTTATCATTAAGGAGATATAATAATGATATATTATATCATTTAAATGGGGCAATTTGTTATACTTAAGATTTTTGTTAAAGGTATGCTATAATGTATTGGCCGGGCGTTCACCAATGTTGATTAATGCCAGTCAGTCCACATCTGAGGGCTACTATCATTTCAAGGCAAATAACACAGTCCTTACTGTTTAGGAGACAAAACCCCTCAGTCCCAGAATTGTCAGTCCTTGCTCAGGCCCCGCCCCATGAACTATATCCCCAAACTGGTTTCATCTTAATTTGTACAACCATGGATGGACATTCAGTACCTTACAAAACTGAGGAGCATCACATTTGGCATGGTTGGTGATGCTCTTATGTCTTCCTTTAGGGGACATTGTTTTTTGCCCATTGTCCAAGGTTAGTGATTGCGGCTTTAAGAAGAAGAAATGCGTCTCAAGCTACTATTTTCTATTTGAATGGCATGTTACCCTAGTCAGCAACTCTATCAGGGGGGCGTTCATTTTCCCTTTGTACAAATATAAAAAGTAACAGCATAATAAGACAGGCCCTTAACAAAACTGCGATTGATGCCATTAAATAATAGCCCTGAATCATACTGTTTTTTGGGTTGTTTTTTTTACCTGTGCTGTCAGCATGCTGGCCATACAACACAGAGTATTTGTATGCCATTGCATCCAGGACAGAGTTAGTCTGCAAGTGGAGTTGAAGTTCTCAACCTGCAATGCAACTCTTTATTCATTCTTAAATCATCAAGAACTGCTGCAATAACTCTGTCCTGTGGACGACCTGTAGAATGACATGAGCACAGTTTTTGGTTATAGAGAACCACCACCAACCCCCCTCTTTGGAGAACTATTTATCATGCTTGTTTATAAACAACTGATCACTACTGGAAGAGGGGGAGAATCACTACGGTGAGACAAATAAACATTTTCACAAAAACATAAACATTGGATAACAAAACATGTATTGAAAAACAGTGAATTAGGTCTAGGAAAACTGGAACTACAACTGGTCACGTGCCCTCTTCCTGTCATAATTATGGCAGCAAGAGGGAGGAAAGGAGAGGAATGCAACCAAGATGTCCACCGGTGAGTGTACATGACTTATCCCCATTGGTATTGGTGTAGAAGGTCGGTAATATGTCGCGGCACCAGCCCTGTGATCACCCTACGGCTGCAGGAAAGCCCCGAGTACCCTGCCCTGCAGCCACAGAAGACCCTCGGGCCCCCAGAGAAGCCAGAGGGCCATGGAGCAACCCCCACGCCCAGCCGCGAGGAGCATGACCCAGTCCCAGGGAGCACGAGGAGACCCTGCACCCCAGGGGCGCACACATACAACCAACCCCCGGGTTCAGGCACAAGACGCAGCCGCCGGCACAGAACCCGGGCAACGGGCGCAAGGCACGGATCGCGGGTCGGGACCCGGGCGAGGCTGCCAGTTCGCCCCACAGGCGAGCCGGCAGGACCCCCATTCCCACCCACGTCCCACACAAGGGGGAGGCCCGCCCCACTGCAGCCGGCCAGACGCCCCAGCCCACTTGAGTGCCAAGTGCCCATACACGTAGCAGCGTGTGCCCAGCGCGGGGCACCTTGATGTTACTTTTGGTAATAGTAAATAGTATACAGTAGATAGAAAACGGTATTAGTATAAAGTAGTCGTATAAATAGTTTAGTATTCAGTAACTACGGTTAGTTAAGAATGCGGCTGCAAGGGTATATTCGCCCCAAAAAAAGAAACCACATTACCCCAGCACTCCTGACACTACACTGGCTACCTCTACGTTTTAGAATAGATTTTAAGTTTTTAAAACGGTAAAAGCTTTAGCACCAAAATACTTAGGTGGCTGCATTCAGAAACATTATTCTGAAAGCAAAGCGGAAGAGGAACCATGAGGTGGCTTTTAATTTTAGCTATTTTTAATTTTAATTTTAATTTCAGCTATTTCACCATTGCTGTTGTTTTAGTTTGCTGTTGTTTTACTCAGGTTTTTTACTTGATAGTGTCTTTATTATCATTGCCATTGTTTCTACTATTTCAGCAAGTACTATTGTTTTTATTTATTTTCTATTTAACTTTTTCTTCTATTCTGCTATTGATGTTTCTGCTTGGGTTTTTACTTGATTATTTTATGTACAGCACCTTGCACTGCAATCTCTGTACGGGAATGTGCTTTATAAATAACGTTTTTTACGTTTTGTTTTTTATTATTATTGTTTTTTTGAGTCCCCATCTTGCTGGCCGTGTGTGCTAACCAAGATGGCCCCCAAGTGAAGTGACTTCTCCGCAAGTGACATTGACTGAGCAATTGGGCATGCAGGACATATTATCTGCCAGGTCAGTGGCAGCAGCTGGTCTGGGAGGAGGGCTTCCAAGCTCCGGTACACACAGCGACAAGAGTGTGGAACAAGGGAGAGAACAGGGAAGTCGGAGGAAGACATAGTGTAGGTGGGTATGGGAGGGGCGGACTAGGAGAGAGAGGTATTCCTCTGGGACGTCAAATCGTTGGAAGTTGATGGGATGGAGAAAAAAACAGCTCAAGGATAAGCAATAATGTCCGTCCTCACACTGTAAAGTCAAAGCTGGAGAAGGACACAGGAGGAGGGCCAGAGAGGGATGGGATATGACAGAAATGAGGGGTGGAGCATTGGGGGTGGGGGTGGGGGTGGGGGGTAGGAGACAAAAGGGATGAAACACCAGAGGGGGAGAGAGAGAGAGAGAGAGCGTATAGAATACGGGGATTGGATGGTAGATCTAGAACTGCTACAGTAAGTGAGCCTTGGTGCCCGTGAAAAGGACACCGCTGCAGGCGTGTAACCCTGGAAAGATGCTGCCTCCACAGATACCAGCACTGGCTTTAGCCGATGAATAATTCAACTGGCAAAACAAAAAAAAAGGACTAAGGGAAGCAAAAGATCCAGAAGCATACGGACGGGACCCTGGAGCCGGACCCCTGGGACACGACGTTCCATGAGCTAATCCACACGGTCGAAAGATCTGACCCCCCCCCCCCCCCCCACACACACACACACTGACTCTTTACTCCAGCTTCTGAATAGCCAAATAAAGGCTATCTCTTCTTCCGTTTATTGTATCCGGGTCTCATTAGGGGCCTGAGAGCGAACGTGCATCGTGTTTTACAAGAGGTTTGTTAGCAGGGAGGTTGGGCGTTCGGTGGTCCCCAATGTGGGGGGGATGCCGGTGTGGGTTGTTATTAATCCGGTCAGCGGAGAGTTAATGTGAGATTTCCTCGGCGTGGTGCGTTAATGCAAAGCAGGCTGTGAGGAAGCCAGCGGGCCCACGGGGAATAGATGGAGCAGCGATCACAGGGAAACACTTCTTCCTCACGAATGCTGAGGCACCAGGCAACTCATTACGACTGTAGAAGCACAACATCAGCCCAACGGGCCCTCATACCGTCACACACATGCAAGGTCCTCTCGCAAAGCATACACACACACACAAAACAAACACTTGCATTTAAAGCAGTTCACTGCAGCCTTAATTACAGAATAATGATATAATTACAGAATTTGCACACTGCGCTGTGTTATCAGACATGATGACACACTATTGTTTTATCAGAGCCATTGTGAATTGCACATATACTTTGGCAAAAAACAGGCACTGAGGAACAATGGCACACGTACAGTATGGACTAAAACATTTAGAACCAAACACAAAAGGACAAGGACACGCGGTTCACACAATGTGCGTTGCTGGATCTGGAACAGATACAAAAGCAGAAAATAAGAAAGAAACAAAGCGTTTTCTACTTTCGACCAATTAGCACTTGTTGCACGGAGAAAGGTTTCAGATGAAGTGATTTCTTATCTTCAAGACATCATTTCACCACCAACTTACGTGGATATCCACAATCATGCCTGGCAAAGGAATGCAAGGCAGTGGACTGCAGTTCCTGTGAAGTGCATATGTAACCTGGTACTACAAAACAAAATTACAACAAGATTAACTTGTACCAAAACATTGAGAATTTATTTCAAGAGCTGATAGCTGTATACTATCTATTTGTTCAATATTAAAGTTGTAACTGAAGTATATCTTTAGGTTGAATAGTACAGTACACAAAAAAATAAAATGGAAACTTACACAATGTTGCCTTCTAATGTAAAATATTTCTAAAAATATTTCAGTCTAATAAACCTCTTTCTCTCACTGCTCGCCAGTAGAGCTGTTCCAGAAGGAAACAGAAATTGTACAATAATGTGTTTACCAAGGGGCATTGGTAGGCCTACCGTATAAATAAAATAAAATAAAATAAAATAAAAGAGCACTCTCATAAAAGATAAAGTCCCAGCACAAATACTCTGTTTCAATATATACTCGCTGTCCTCAAATGGAATGCCCAGGATGGGCACGCCAACAGGTCCTCAACCCACTGGGCACGTAGTAGAAATATAATTAAAGCAATCGGCTGCTTTAATGATGACGTCGAGCACCGGAGCTTGTTAGCACCGGCCGTTAGAATCTCAGACAGCTTCTCATGGGGTCTCGCCTCACCTGAACCACGTCGCCTCATCAGAACAATTTGACTTAACACATAGAACAGAATAAAACTCATAGAGACTAAACATAAAACTAAAGCTCAAAGTTCCTGAGTCCTTACCATCACTATATTGATGTTATTACATAAATACAACTTTCATACTTTATAGTAAAGCACATACATTACAACTCATTACTATGTGAACCTCAAACATTCATCTGCCTAATACACATAAACCGCAGAAGAAAATATAGTTTAAATTGTGCATAAACCGTTTGGATAATACACCTTTGTAAACATTAGGCAGCCATCACCTCGTAGCCAAACTCTTAGCTATACCAATTAGCTAGCAAAATAGTTAGCTAAAAATGATTAGTCATTTTCAGCTACAAACAATATAAATTCTTAAGGGTCTGTAAATGCATAAAACACTCAAACAAGTACCAGTGTTAAAGCATGAATGCTTTAACACTAGTTGAAATAGAATTAAAGCAATAGGCTGGTTTAATGATGGCGTCGAGCACCGAAGCTTGTTGGCGCTGGCTGTAAGAATCTCAGACAGCTTCTCACGCCTCTCCTGAACCATATGTAGCCTTACCGATGCATTTCCATGAGTCGTAAAAGCAACACCGTAAACTGTGTTTCTGTCGTGCACAGCTCTTAAAGACACAAACTACCTATTTACACCGAACCTACATGGCTAAATGGCACGTAGGTTACACATAGAACCCATGAAAAGGATGTCTTCAGGACCCGGCTCTACTTCCGTGAAGAAAATTAATCTACTCGAGAATCAATATCGCAGATTCAAAATAATATTTCCCTAGTCCCTCCTAAAGTTTTGCGCTCCACAAGCATCTTCTGTTCTATTGAATTATATTTAAATACAACAGAACTTGCACCTTTTAGGAATGTTTTTACCTTTGAATATTTACCCTGTGGACAGTCAGTACACATACATACACATACGTACATATACACATACATACATACATACATACATACGTACGTACATATACAGTACATATACACACGTACATATACACACATACGTACATATACAGTACATATACACACACGTACATATACACACATACATATTTAGTACATATATACATACGTACATATGCAGTACATATACACATAATACGTAACCAGCAGGAGGAATGGATAATGGCTTTGACGATTTTTTCAAAACTACAGAACTAATTAATAGTTTTGCATGACGATTTTCAAACTGATTGAAACTTTGTAATTATTACATTTTTGAGTTCAGCAGTGCAGTAAATGCATCCATACAAGCGCAAAGTAAACCCTAGAAATACCATTGTTTACATTGTAGAGTATTTCTGTGTCTAAAATTGCATACTACATACTACATGCGGGTACTATTGGCCAGTGTACTTCAGTATGCGAGGAGAGAGAACGATGGCTGCCGTCCTCACAATGCATGGTGGGATGCACTTGTCAGTGTTGTGTGCAGCGTTTGTATACCACAAGACATATTAAAGTCTTTACATACTAATTTGGCCTACGAAGAAGTATGCTAGTATGCCATGTCTTATTTATCAGCTTTTGAGTATGAACTATTCTGATTGGTTTAGGACAACATCAAAGAAACAAACAGTGTTTCCTGTTCGATGTTTATTTGGTGTTGCAATCAGATGTTGTAAACATAACAAAAATGTGAAGAAAAAAGTCATTTCTATGTAAGCTAATTAGGTAGCATTAGCAGAAGTTAGCCTACATTTCCATTTCCACGGCAGGGTCTGATGCACAGGTTTTTTTTTTAAGTGTAAAGTCATGAGGCATGAGATTTTCTAATCAACTTTTCCTGTGATAATGGTGGTAATTTATGGGTTTTGGGTTTGCAGCTTGGTCATGATGTGACCATTTAATCGAATCACCGTTTGGAGCTTTAAAAGCAGAATTTGGCTTAAAATGAAGATTTAGTGTGGATTAAACCATCACATCTTTTAAAATTGCATGACCTTCATTTCTGTCTCTATTATGTTTGTATAAGGAACGATTTCACCTTAAATTTCAACCCAGTCTAATGCTTTTTCCTACTGTCGTGTTCAAAATTTTCCAAATCCGGAATGACGCAATGAAACTGGAACTTTGAGCTACGGAGAGTTTATTGGACGGTTTTGAGAATCTACCAAAAAAAACAAAAACTTTATACGTCGACGTAATGAGTCCTAAGCTGCGTGTCTCATCCAGCAGACATTTCACCCAGGAGTCCACTCAGACTTTTTTTTGCCGTCCCTTTGTTACAAACAACACACCCTCCTTTGCTGTTTCCCATCCCCCGAGTATCTAATTTCAGACTCCCTGCTGTGTGCGCGCCAGATGAACGGTTTTAGTGCCGGTTTCTAACTGGTTGCGTAGTTACACCGAGTGTCTTTATACATGTTTTAATTTTGGCTCTGACTGATCAATGGAACTGTATTTCATAATTACCCACAATATAAATGATAGTAATGTATATAAATACATTCATGTAATGTATACTGTAGTATACACAGATATAGTTTTGCTATCGAGGATTAGTTCAATCTGTAATGTTATAGTTATAGTTATAGTAGTATAGTTATATGTAGTATGTTATAGTTATAGTATATGTATATATATATTTTTTTCTCACAATTCCCTCCTTGGACGGCATTCACTTACCACCTGGACTATTTACAATAAAATAGCAAAATAGCACAGAGTAATTTCTTAGGAGTAGTGTCTCATTGGATGTGATACTGGATCTCGCAGCTTTTTAGCTCTTAACCTCATGCGAGGTGTGTGGACTTCGCCGTTGTGATCTTTCTCCCTTGAACCCTGGTCAACTAGATGCAGTCATCGTGGACGATGATGTCGGGGTCCTGGTGCTGGGGAAGGGCGTCCATACCTACAGCCACATAGGTGTCGCCACCTTCCTCCTGTCTCAATGCCATGTACGCTTGTATTTCTGGTTTTCCCAACGCAGTCATGATGCATTTTTCACTAGAGTACAAATGCATGGTATACAACAAGATCCACATACAATTAACAGAGCAGCAATGATAGCAACGTTGATTAAGCATGATAAAATGAGGCCTTTTCATTTGGGAAACATAGAGTCGAACCAAACAGTGATGTGATCATCTATTCCTGCATCTTATTTTAGTTCTACGCTCAGTGAGCAATTCATCCTACTGGTTCTTGTGTTTATAAGCACATTACTCCATGCCCCACAATCAATATGGGTACCCTAAACATCATCCAGCCACCAGTCACTCGTTAGTCTGGGGTTGGTGGACCACATTTATTTCTCATTCCACTGGTACTGCTCCACCCTGTGGAATCACACTTTATTATGGAACAGAAATCAACCTTGAATGCCATGATTTGTCCTTCATAGACATAAATGACGGGAACTGTTTCTTTCGTTCGGCCCCACTCTGCGACCTTTGTCATATACTGCTCATACGATAATTGGGGTCCCACTTGATAAGAATATGTATACTGTGTAATGTCCAGGACTTCTACTGTGGCAAACAAGAAAAACAATTTCCACATGGTTAATTACAGAATGCTTGTGTCTTTCAGCTGGATACTTGTTTCTGTGAGAGTTCTTGCGGGTGGGGTGGCAGGGGCGCAGTTGGAGAGGTGGTGCCAGAGAGCACCAGTTTTACCTTTGACCTTTACTGCATGTGAGGTGGCCAACACTACCTCCCAAGGTCCAGTCCACCTTGGCTCGGATCACTTCCGTTTGTGGACCTTGAAGTGGACCCAGTCTCCGGGGCTGACCAGCACGGGTGTGGGGCAGTCTGGGGCAGTGTTCTTGACCTGTGAATACAAAACTCGAGATACTGCGGTTAGTGCTTTGACATATTCAGAAAAACCTTCCTGGAAATCATCAAAAGTGGGTGAACTAGCTGGTAGTTTGTGAGGACCTGGTATGTGGCGGCCTGTTAATATCTTGTGTGGGTAAGATGTGTTTGACTATGGGGAGAGGCTCGCATGGACATTAATGCTTGGGGCAGGGCATCTACCCATGTTAGTTTAGTCATTTTGGTGATGTTCTCTAGTGACATACTGAGTTGCTGTTTTGTCTCTACATTTACATTTAGTCATTTAGCAGACGCTTTTATCCAAAGCGACTTACAATTGTTCAAAGACCGACGGACGCAGCCATCAGGAGCAATTAGGGGTTAAGTGTCTTGCTCAAGGACACTACAGCATGCTAGCAGGAGGAGCCTGGGATCAAACCAGCAACCTTTGGATCACTAGACCACCAGCTCTACCTCCTGAGCTACCATCCCCCCCTACCAGCACGTCTCTACCAGCACCTTGGCCATTTTTTCTTTCAACGTCTGGTTTGCCCTTTCCACTAGGCCTTGTGACTGGGGGTGATAGACTGAACCATATCTATGGGAGATACCTAATGCCTGTTCTACCTGTCTGAGTTTGTCGCTGGTAAAATGAGATCCATTGTCCGAGCAGATAACTGTGGGGTAACCCCACCCGAAGAATGAGTTATTTCCTTAACCATTTAATCACTGATTCTGCGTCCTCTCTTTTGCAAGGGACTGCCTCTACCCATTTGGAGAATCGATCTTCCATCACAAGTAGGTATCTGTACCCTTGCACTCTGTTGTCCCTGCCCATGTCTGAGTAATCGATGCATATTTCTCTGAAGGGGTAGGGGGGCACTGGGAATGTTCCCAAAGGTCTTTGGTAGACTGTCTTTTTTATTTAGCCCGTTACAGAGTACACATTCTGCAATATGGTTGGCCACCATTTCCTCCTGGTAGGGATGCCACCAGTCCTATTTGAGCCTGTTGGCGGTTCTTTTTGGGCCTTCATGAGTCTGTCCATGTGCGTCCTTGATGAGGTAGACCAGGAGTGCGGCTTGTGCTAATGGCCGCCCATCGGGGCTTCTCCATAGGCCGCTGTTGCATGTGGCTCCTTTCTTCGGCCACTGCGAGTGTTCGTACCCTTTTGCTTCTTTCTGCACTCCTTTCAGATCTTCCTCTGACAAATTGAGGGTGTTGTCTTCAGTTAATACAATCATCATTGCTGCGCTTTCTTTTAGGTACCCTCCTGCTTCTTTTGCCGCTGTGTCGGCTGTGTTGTTGCCAGCGGTGACGTTTGAATTTCCTTTGGAGTGTCCTTTGCATTTGATGATCTGGATTTTTGGGGGAGATGTACAGCTTTCAGGAGGGCGAGTACGAGATCTTTGTGTTTTACCGGGGCGTTTAGAGTCCTATCTTCATCCATATGGCTGCATCCACATGGGCTGCAGTGTGTGCGTATGCTGAGTCGGTGAAAATGTTTTTGTTTTTTGCGATTTTTAATGCTTCCACCAGGGCGTGGAGTTCTGCTTTTTGTGCTGATGCTGGTTGTTCTATCATCCCACTTCTTAGAGTGACGTGGCGTCCATTAATTTGTTGAACGACTGCGTATGATGCTCTATTTCCCTCTTCACCTTTGAAACAACAACCATCTATAAACAGGACAATTTCTGCATCGAGGTCTGGTGTTCCATCCTAGTCTGTGCTGCACTTTGCTTCCAGTTTCATGAGTTGCACGCAGTCATGGGTGCCATCTGCATACTGTAGTCCATCAGCCATGTTGATTCCATCAGCTGTGTAAGAGATTACATTACATTTAGTCATTTAGCAGACGCTTTTTATCCATAGCGACTTACAATTGTTCAAAGACCGACGGACGCAGCCATCAGGAGCAATGAGGGGTTAAGTGTCTTGCTCAAGGACACTACAGCATGCTAGCAGGAGGAGCCTGGGATCGAACCAGCAACCTTTGGATCACTAGACCACCAGCTCTACCTCCTGAGCTACCATCCCCATGATATTGTCTCTTTCCAGGGTGTCATGCAAGCGCATCTCGCGTTTTGGTGTGGTTAAGGTGAAATCTGTAAGATCGAGGTAGGATTTGACTCCGTGAGTGGTATGCACAATGGTGCGGTGGTGGAAAGTAATGTGGTCGGTTTTCCGTAGGGCGTGTGCAATGGCAGCCATGTGTCGTCCACATCCGGAGAGTCCATGTTCAACTGTGTCGAGTTTGCAACTGTGGTAGGCCAGAATCGCGCGTTCACGGTGTCGAGGCTGCCAGAGCACAGCGTTGACAATTCTGTGCTTTTCAGTAACGTCCAAATGGAACGAGAAAGAGAAGTCTGGGGTGCACAGGTATTCGGCTTTCCCCATGAGTTGTTTCAATCTTATGAACACTTCCTCTGCACTCGTGGTCCAGTTGAGTGATGGCTTGAGGTTCCGAGGCCAGCTTCCGCAATGAGTCCACGTAGGGGAGCAGTGTGGTCCACATAAGCAGCTATGTGGTGTCTGCTATGGCCAGTGAGTCCCAGTGGCTAGCTTCTGGTCGCTCATCACAGGGGGTGCTGTTGCTTCAGGTGTGTGCTCTGTCTTAGGGTTGTAGGGAAGGGGTTCCGGTGTGTTTCTTAATTGGCCAGCAGGGAGGGGTAGCGGGACGGGGTGGTGTGTGGTTGGAGTGGGGTGTGACCTTGGGGGATGGGTTTGGGGAGGGGCAGTAACTTGTCTTCTTGTTGAGGGTAGGGTTCTTTCTGGGCTTCTACCACTGCCATGATTGCGGCATTTCTGATTTTATTGCAACGTTCGAAATAATTTCCGCTCTAATCCATGCCGTCATTATGCGCTGAACCAGCGGCCATCGTTCACGCTGCTTGTTGAACTTGCACTTTCCAGCCCCAATAATCCAGGGTTGTTTTTGCATCCACTTTCGCTTCAGCCAGTCGTCTTTTTTCTTCCTCTATCACTTGGTGCGGTTTTCTGCTGTTGGGGTAGTGTCTTTTGGACCCCACCCTGCTTTGATCCATTTTTGTTCATATTTATGTAATTCCCCAGTTTCTCGAGCATGGAACTTTGGGTCTGTTCTGTTTTTGAGCTGAGCTACAGCTTCATTACGAATCTCAATGGTGCCGGGTCTGGGGGATGGGGTCTTTTCCATTATGCTTTTGAATGGCAGGAGAACAAAAGACATGGGAAGAAGGGGGAGGGGGAAAACTCAGATATTTGGATCTCAATGCATTTCTGGTGCAGCTGCGTCACTAGTGTTCGTATAGGTTATCACAGGTCAGCATTTTAAAAAGTTATTATTATTTTTTTTATAATCCTCCCCTTTTATCTAGAGCAATTTGAGGAGGTTTTCATCCATATACACACACACAAAATCTCTATCACACACACGCACAGACTCTCTCAAACACACAGACTCTCTCTCAGACACACACACTCTCTCAAACATACCCACACGTGGTACCTCTCTTCACACACGCACGTGGTACCACTCGTTACACACACTCTCACTCACACAGCAATAATATTTTATGCTTAGACACGTGAATTGGACCTTTAACCCTTTAATATTTGGTTTCTCTAAGAACCGGGCCTTGTACCACTAAATGCTTGGCTTCTTTACTATAAAAATAAATCCGGGCCTATCACCCTTAAATGCTTGGCTTCTTTACTATAAAAAGAAATCTGGGCAAGTTACAACACAGCCGCTTCAAAGAGGGGGTTCCTGACCCGTTCTCTTAACTTACTTTACTACCGTTCTCATCAAACAATCCAATTTCTCATCTCCACAATATTTAACAATTATTATACAAGCATCATTCAACAATACATCCCCGGAACCACAAAGTTCACAAACACTTCCACCTAAAATATTCCTATCTAATCTATGCAGACTTCATGAAATAGCTCTGTTCACCTTTTAGCGGGTACCCATGGAAGTATCGCAACTTTTCAGGCTTTCGGAACTCCTCTGCAGTCTTGTAATGGGATCACGTCAGGGTCACCAATTTGTCGTGTTCAAAATTTTCCAAATCCGGAATGATGCAATGAAACCGGAACTTTGTAGTCAGTCCTAAACTGCGTGTCTCATCTAGCAGACATTTCACCCAGGAGTCTGCTCAAATTTTTGCTCATCCCTTTGTTACAAACGACACACCCCCCTTTGCGGGGCGGTCCCTCCTTTGCTATTTCCCATCCCCTGAGTATCTAATTATCTAAGTATCTAAATATCTATTAGTCATGAAAATATTGAATCCTATTAAAAAGTGTCCCGAGTACGATTGTCTGACTTTTCTTGCTACACAAAAGAACATTTCAACCTATTCATTTGAATGGAGATTTTTTTCAACTTTAAAACTGAGGTGGGGGACAGATACACACACTCAAACTAAAACATGATGGAAGTACGCCACTGTACGCCAAAGTACTTTCATTAAACACTTTAAATCCTATCCAACAATTATTTTAAATTTAAAATGTATTTAACACAAAAAAATTGTAAAACTGGCAGGTGTGAAGCAGTTAGATAGATAGATAGATATTTACTATCTATCTATCTATCTATCTATATATATATATATATATACACACACACAGTATAGTATAGTATCCCAGTAACTGTCACAACATTGAAGCCAGACATGGTGCTGCTCTCAGAAGCCTCAAAGCAGGTCATCCTGTTGGAACTCACTGCCCCTTTGGAAGAGCCGCATCGAGGAAGCCAATGAGAGGAAGAGAGGCAAGTATGCTGAGATTGTGGATCAGTGCCATGCCAATGGGTGGCGAGCGAGGTGTGAGCCTATCGTAGTAGGGAGCAGAGGGTTTGCTTTCCAGTCCCTCTGTAGGGCCTATAACATGATGGGCATCACAGGAGGAAGCAAAGGGCCGTAATCATGGTCACAGAGGCAACTGAAATTGCCTCAAGTTGGCTGTGGATCAGGAGAGGAGAGGTGGGTGAGGTAGTGCTACCGTGCTGCCGGGACTTGATCAATCCGAGGTGGGTCGCCTGGGCGAAAGTGTCTGTTACAAGACCTAAAACACCTAATGAACCCAGGATACAACACTGATGATGTGTCCAGGTGCATCGCAAGATGTATTTATAAAGCTTCTTTCTGGATCAACCACTGACTACCAGGAACAGTCTAGTTGACTACCAAAAACAGAGCGGCGACAGCTGGAAAGACAGTGGACAGCCTGGAGAGATGGCCACCGGGGCAGGGGTTGGCAGCCCAACCTGCATCTCCCGAGAGGGAGAATTCAAATTAAGCTACAAATCAACTCACGATAAGATACCCCCCAGGGGTGGCCCGAGGGGGGGGGGGGGGATGGCAATGGAAATATGACGATTGCGGTTTGTGTTTGTAACAAAGTTTGCAAGAACCCGCGTGGCCTGAAGATCCACCAGACCAAAATGGGATGCGTGCAGTCGGTGCAAATGTCACAGCACACAGGAGCAACTCCTGGTGAGATGCAGGCCCGGAGTCAACCCACAGTGCTCGGAACCTCCAAGTGACACAAGCCTCAGCCCCACGCATTTCAGATCTTCGGGTCAAGTGGCCCCAAGCTAGTAAGGAGAAAGAGTGGCTCCAGTTTGATGGATGACGCGGATTCTATCTTAGAAGCAACAGCCAAGAGGGAAGCCGACAGGCACCTCCAATCAATGACCACCATCATTGTCTTTCTAACAGCAGAGAGATTCGGGCTGGAGGAAAAGAAAGCAGAAAAGGCCCCATACATGATGAGCAACAGAGCGACCAAGATCCTCCAGCTCAGGAAAGAGCTGAGGACCCTGAGACGGCAGTAGAAGGCGACCGAGGAGGAGAGGGGTGCTCTGTCAGAACTGCGCCACACCCTCCGCAAGAAACTCACTACTTTGACGAGAGCCGAGTGGCATCGGAAGTGGAGGAAGGAGAGGGCCAGGAAGCGGACTGCCTTTCTAGCCCCTTCGGGTTTACTAAACAGCTGCTGGGGCAGAAGCGCATTGGGCAGCTCACCTCTTCCACATCTGAGATTGACAGCTACCTCATAGACACCTTTAGTGATGCAACCAGGGAGCAAGATCTGGGCCAAAGCAAGTCCTTGATTAATCCTCCTGCACCAACCCTGAACTTCGAGAAAAAGGAGCCCAACTTGAAGGAAATCCAGGAGGTGGTCAAAAAGGTACGAGCAAGCTCAGCCTCAGGACCGAGTGGGGTACCCAATAAGGTGTACAAGAACTGCCCAAGGCTACTCCACAGGCTCTGCAGGATCCTGGAGCACACAGCGGTGGTTACCCAGCTGATCCGGGAAGCCCGGGAGAACAAGGGGGAACTGGTGGTGCTGTGGTTGGACCTCACAAACACCTATGGCTCGATACCCCACAAGCTGGTTGAGGTGGCTCTTAACCGACACCACGTCCCAGGCATACTGGACTACTACAACAGCTTCAGCTTGAGGGTCTCCTCCGGGACTACAACATCGGAGTGGATCAAGCTCGAGAAAGGGATCATCACTGGATGCACAATTTCAGTGATCCTCTTTGCGCTCGCTATGAACATGCTGGTGAAGTCGGCTGAGGTTGAGCGCAGAGGACCATTCACCAAGTCCGGTGTCCGATGACCTCCCATCAGGGCCTTCATGGCTGACCTTACCGTGACAACCACATCTGTCCCGGGGAGCAGGTGGAACCTCAAGGGTCTGGAGGAACTGATCACTTGGGCTCGCATGAGCTTCAAGGCAGTGAAATCCCTAGTGCTAAAGAAGGGCAAGATCGTAAGTGAGAAACCAGTGAAGAACCTGGGAAAAGTGTTTAACAGCAGCCTGAGGGACACGGCAGCCATCTGAGCGACCAATCAAGAGCTGGAAGCGTGGTTGGTGGCGGTGGACAAGTCAGGCCTTCGAAGCAAGTTCAAAGGCTGGATGGCATGGCATCCTTCCATGGATCCTCTGGCCCCTCTTCGTCTCTGAAGTCTCGATTTCCACTGTTGAGTGTTTCGAGAGGAGAGGCAGTAGGTTCCTTAGGAAGTGGTTGGGTCTTCCTCAAAGCCTGAGCACTGTCTGGGAAGAACAAACTGCTGAAGCTCCCCATCAGCAGCCTGAATGAAGAGTTCAGGGTGACCTGTACAAGGGAGGTCCTGGAATACCGGGAGTCGAGCAACCCAATGGTCTCCCAGGCTGGCATCCAGGTCAGAACACTTCGGAAGTGGTATGAGCATCAGCTGAAGAGGAGAGTGTCACTGTTGCCGCCGAGGTCGCTCTACCCACGCCGCTGGGGTCGCCTGCCCCGTGGGCGGTTTCGGCTGGGCTTGTGTGTGGGGGGGGTGGGCCGTCATGCCGGGGCTGGTTAGGCGTTCCATCTGGTCCTGTCAACCAGGGTCCTGAACCTGGTTGACAGGTGGAGGTGCATGGTGGACTGCTCTGCGCCCGTGGCTGATCGCTGTAGGTTGGCTGTCACCAGGTACGGGAGGTGGGCGTGCTAGGGCACGGTCAGGTCTGGGGGGAGGGGGTCCAAATTGGTTGCTCCCTGGCCTACTCACCTCTGGATTGATCCGGTCGCCATTCGTCTTTCTCTCCCAGTGCCAAAACGCATACTCAGCACATTCACCACACAATAGACCGAGGGCTTGCGGGATGGGTAGGGCGCAAGCTATGTGGGTGGAGATGCGGTGGGCAGCTGCCATCTTGTCTGTCACGCTCCTGCCCAAGCGTGCTTGTCATCCATCCCAAAATTTTAATCCCACTCATATTAGCTTAGAACACATACACTCACACACCAATCCTACTCCAAACAACACTCCACCGGACCAGGGTCTGCGGGGCAGGAAGGGTGCGAGTGATCCGGGTTCGACTTGCCTGAAGGACTCGCACCCCAAATCCTGCAATTTTAACTGCAATTACCAACAGCACACATTGAGCACTGGGGTTTTCCTGGGTGGCCGGTTGCTGGTGGGTCAGTGTGGGGGCGTGGTTGGATGGGGGGCGGTCGAGTGGGCCCCCCTCCCGGCTTGGCTGGAGTCCTGACGGCTTGGGCCTGGTGGCTTGGGATGTGCTGCGACCTGGCGGGGCTACGGCAAACGCCACCGGATGCCTTTCGGGACTTCTGGGGAGGCTGCTTGCCATTGTGAGGGGTGGGTTGGGGTGTGGGGGGTGGCTGTTGGCCTTTTGATTCTGCTGCGCTGCTGCGCTGCTTCTCTGCGGTGGGCGCCCCGGGTGCTGGGGGTGGTGGAGGGCCTGTATAACTGACGGCCTGTGTGCATCGGCGGGGGGGGGGGGGTATTATCTGTGCCCCACGCTGAGCACATGCTGCTACGTGTATTGGCATGTTGCGCTCACTCCGAGTGGGGCGTCTGGTCAGCTGCAGTGGGGCAGGCATCCCCCTTGCGAGGGGCATGGGTGGGCATGGGGTTCCGGCCGGCTTGCCCACGGGGCAGGCGGCTTGGGCGACTCTGGCGGGATGTCGGTCTGTCACCGGGGGGCTGGGATCCAGGCCTGCGGTCCGTAACTCAGCTTGTGGCCTGGGTTCTGTGCCTGCGGCGAAAGGTGACATGGGCCGAGCTCTGGAAAGTGGAGCACCACTGCATCAAGTTCGTGACCCCGGCTGTGTATGACATTCTACCGAGCCCATCCAACCTTCACATCTGGGGGAACGTCCAGTCACCAGCATGCCCTCAGTGCCAGAGGAGAGGGGCCCTTGAGCACATTCTCAGCTGCTGCTCGAAAGCCCTGGGTGAGGGGCGCTACTGTTGGCGTCATGACCAAGTCCTTAAGGTCATCGCCGACACCATGGGCAGTGGAATTAACCATTGCAAGCACATCCACTCACTGAAGAAAACCATCACTTTTATCAGAGCTGGTCAGAGGCCAACAGTAGCTTCCAGGGCCTCCTCCTCCGGCCTGCTCACAACTGCACAGGACTGGGAGCTGAAGGTTGACCTAGGGAAGCAACTCAAGTTCCCAGTTACTGTTGCCGTCACAACATTGAGGCCAGACATGGTGCTGTTCTCAGAAGCCTCAAAGCAGGTCATCCTGTTGGAACTCACTGTCCCTTGGGAAGACCGCATCGAGGAAGCCAATGTGAGGAAGAGAGGCAAATAGAGATGGTGGAGCAGTGCCTTGCCAATGGGCAGCGGGCAAGGTGTGAGCCCATCGAAGTAGGGAGCAGAGGGTTTGCTGGCCAGTCCCTCTGTAGGGCCTATAACATGCTGGGCATCACAGGAGTGAGGAAGCAAAGGGCCATAAAGATGCTGGGGGAGGTAGTGCTACCTGGACACAAGCTGGGACTTGATCAATCCCGACGGGGTCGCCTAGGCGAGGGTATCTGTTGCAAGACCCGAATCACCTCATGAACCCAGGATACAACACTGATGATGTGTCGAGGTTTATCGCAAGATGTATTTATAGTTTTATAGTGTATATATATATATATATATATATATATATATATATATACATATATATACAGTATATATATATATCTCAGTTTCATGATTAAATGTGTGTTTGTTGGGTTGACTTGTTTGCTGTCTTCTTTCTGTTGAATTAATTGATCGTTAATTGTTTTACACCATCTACTTGCTCTTACTCCTCTCTGTTATGTCACGGTCCATCACAAATGAGTTAAATTACAGTCTATTACAGAAAAATACAAAATACGAAAAGACATTTACAAAGAAACAGTTATGCCAGTAACAGTATCTTAAAAACTGCCACTCCTGGAAAACTTTTGCAACGAAGACCCAGAGAGGGAGACGTATTATTATGGTTCTGATTGAATATTCAACACAATGTGCAGGGTTAGAAGGTTCCACTGTTAAGGCAAATTAATTGCTAGGCCTACAGCAGGTGCATTTCTGGGTCTTACCCTTTATATGTGACTCCCTTAAATTGAAATAGTTGGTTAAAAGTTTTTTCTCCCAAACTGTTTAAATATGCGATATGCTAAATGCTATAATATGATATATAGCTGATACCTGAGAGAAAATTCCATATTGGTAACAAGCTAATAGCTAATAAGTGAACAGTGAGACTACTTTCTATTTTCACTGAAAAACAGAATCCATTTCCTGGCCCAATAAAGATGCTAATGGTCATCTATTTATTTTCTACATATGTATTTGTTCATGTAATGTATTTTCTTATATCATATATATGAGAATATAGAATTACCTATTTTTCATGCTTCTTTCAGTATTCTCTACTCAAGTGTTTTCCTCTAGAGTTTTACCTCCGCCTCCAATCTCACACACCTGATCCAACTAAGGCCTTAATTGGATCAGGTGTGGTAGAGTAGACAGGCATCACTTGTCGAGATGATTGGGAAACACTGATCCAGTCCACTGTGTAGATAACTGAATGATTGTTGCTGTTACCATGGGAGCATACTGTGTGTGAGGACTTTCGGACATTGTACATCGTCATAAAATGTACCTATTGTTTTTCATATTATTAGAAAAATCATTATTTATAATGATAAATTATAAGATGCAAAATAATACCTTTGGAGGCTGCTTGCCATCGTGGGTGTGGGTTGCAGTGCAGGAAGTGGCTTTGCCCACACTGCGTAAGCCACGCACGCTCTGCCCGGGTGCCCTGGGTGCCGGGATGGTGGAGGGCCCACATGTCTTGCTGTCCGCGAGTGTCGGCGGGGCGAGGGGGGTATCCTGCAGCGAGTACACTCGGCTACGTGGGCGGACGCTCGGGGATCGTGGTGGTTGTCGCTTTTGCGAGGGCCGTTGGTTGGCGTCGGGGCCCAGCCAGCTCGCCTGCTGGGTGGGCGGTTCTGCCAGGGTGGCTGCTTCTTTGGGGGCTGGGCAGTGTTCTATAGCTGCAGGGCGTGGTGCTCGGGGCTGTCCGCAGTCGTGGAGTGTATACGGCTGGATAGTCTGACATCAGACAGAAATTGGACATGTAAGATATCCCTTGTGCATGAGCTGACAATGGTGCTGAAGAAGCAAAGCAGCAAAGCAGCTGTGTACACACATCAGCAGTAAAAGGAAATCAAAGAATGAAAACACCAAGCCGAGCATTGTTTGAATTAAGAAAGAAGAACACACTCCTTAATTGCTATTAAATCAACCACATACAATGAAATCCGGTTGAAATTGTACTTCTGAGAGCAATTTGTTTAAAATAAACAATGTAGCCTATTAACAGAGTACACAATACACCATTACTTAAAGTGAAATCCCATCACAGGCAAATATGAAGCGGTGAAAAATGAGTAAATCAACAGGCTTACCTTGGTTGTTTTCATGGCCTACAAAACAAGGCACAAACATTTTGGTTTGGCGTTGAATACAGAGATGATCTCTTCATAGTCCAAAGAGTCACAGAGTTCCTTTTCAAAGGAAAAGAGGGCAAGGTTGTTGAGATGGGTGTTACTCATGGATGCCCTGAGGTCCGTTTTAATCCAACCTGCAGTGGAGAACAGTCTCTGAACACTACAAGAAGTTATGGGAAGGGAGATAATGACTCAAAGTAGTGTGTTGAGGGTTGGAAAAAAGTCAGGAGCACAAATGGCCAATACTTCCATGAGGGAAATTCCACCCCGTTGCCTACTTCCCAACGCAGTTGAATACTGTAAATTCAGCGTCCTCAACAACCAAGAAGTGGTAGTGATCACACGGGGTACGCAGAAACTGCAATTGTCTTGTACTGAGGGAGAAAAGATTATCCCATACTGATCCTCCTGGAAAAGATCGTCCAGCTCTATCAGCTGTCTGTCAAGGATATCATTCCAGTTGGTCTAAGGGCATCATCATTTTTCGCACTTGTTGCTTTTTCCAAACTAGTTGTGGCCACAGATCCCAAAAGCCTCCCTCTGGTCCCAGCTGTGATATCCCAGCTCTTCATTCGATTTTTCTGCATCAGCTCTTTCTGTTGGCTTTCGTCACTTATTCAAAATCGCACCCTGAATTATCTCTAAACTGAGCGAAGCTCTTTTTTATCCCCTTTATTTGGTCGATGCACTCAGAGACTTGTTGACCATGTTGGGCTGTGTAAACTCCGTGTGGCAAAATTGCTCGACTGAAATAACTTCCCAAATGTGACAAGCAAAAATTTGAACTGTTTGGATTTGTTGGAGCAGGGACTGCGCCTCAACCTTCGTTTTACCCTTGCTTTCAGCACACTCAGAAATTACTTCTCATATTTCATCGAGTAATGTCAGTATTTTGCTCACTACTCCTGATTTGATCCGTGAATCATATTTGCACATGAACTTGAACAGTTCTATAAAGTTCCCTTTATTGAGAGCATCTACATTTTAAATTAATAGTCCATGGCATCATGGTTTATTTGATTTAACACATTTACCCGGCCTGCAGTTTGGCTGTCCCTGTAGCCTTGAAACTTGTTCAGTGAAACAGAGTGGGGCTTGCGCGTCTGGTGTTTTTTGCTTGCCTGACGTAGGTGCTTCCAGTCCACCAAACCCTCTCTCCTAAATGTGCCATCCGTTCTGCTGGGGAAATGTCTGCACATTTTACAGAAAAGTGCGTCCTTATTTACTCTGTATTGCAACCAAAACAAACATGGCCATACCACTTTGATGAGAAGCATCTTCATTTCCCATTCTTGATAGTGCACGGGAAATACCTTCAAATTTGGCATCCATCGACCTTGCTTGTTTGGCAGCAAGCAAGGTCGATGGAGGCAGTGGCGTGTCTGTTTCTTCTTCCTCACTTGCTTTTTTTTTTTAAATAACACATTAAAGAGCTTTGTTTAGCCATTGTGGCGGTAACGTTGCATCGCTGAAAAGCCCAGACAGTCTGCCTGTCAGAAGTGCAGCGGAACTGCAGAGTTTTTCAGGAGTAAACCAGAGCAACCAATACGTTATGGAGACTTCCTAGTTCCTGCCTACAACTTCTTTCAACATTTCCATTTAATCAGAAGACAAATTGTGACAGCGTCTGGTGAAAAGGGGAACACAAAGTCCCGCCAATCAACTTGAAATGTATTTTTCTTTTTTTTTTTTCGTATTACGAATGTTTAAATGTTGAAGAATCCACTCAATAAACAAACAACAGTTTCAGGATCGCTAAATACTGATAGTTTGTCACCAAAATAAGCTTGTTTTGGTCTCTGTTACTCGGTCTAGGGTGCATTGTGTGGGCGTGGTTATGTATTTGCATCTTTGGTTTCACTGGCTGTTGTTCCAGGGTTTTGTTTGAAACCCCTCCCATTAACAAAAGGCAACACAGCGTCATCACTGCCGGCTGCTCTGTCCTCCTTTGCTATTTGGGATTTCTTTCTTTTGAAGAAATCCTGGAAGTTCGGATTTCTTTTCATACTGTGAACGTCGTATGATTCATGTCACTGTATATCTTGCACAATACATCCAATTATGTATGCATGAATGAATGTGACACACAAAACTCACTCAGGCCCACAAAGTTACACAAGACAGTTAGCGTGCTAGCATTAACATCATTGACATTAACCAAACAACGATGATAGACCTGCACATAATTATGAAAATCAAAAAAAGATGGAGGAAACTTTTCAGCATACTACAGCTTAAAGTTTTTTTTAAACCACTGGCACAGTATGTGTGTCAAAAAGTCGACTCACATCTCGTGAGACAAGACCAGCGTAGCACATGTAGCCCAGAATCACCGGAGACCTCTTGACGTGTGGTTGACCGCTCCACCCCAAGTCAAAACAACGTCTTATTCTTATTCTACTAAGGGTTTTTGGCAGGGTACACACTACTACACACATTACTGCCTCTCAGATTTAAGACTGAGTTGCAGCTATAAAGAAAATGTGGGTTTACTAGTCAAAGCCCTGGACACGCCCATGTTCCCCATCCACACAGCACACAGAATACAAAAACATTATTCTCATAATTTAAATATGCTGGAAATGGGATACCCAAAATAGCACCCATCCCATGGAATTACTAATTTAACACAAATGTTGCATACTAAGTATTATGTTGGTATTACTATGTGTTATGGGAACATTTGACTGGATTTGATGTGGATACTGTATTTTGGGTCGATTTATTCCAACACGTCAGCTCCCTTACCCCATCACGTGCAGGGGAAGCAGGTGTTAGTCTGAGGAAGGTGGAGGGGGAGGAGGTGGAGGTGGTTGGTGGAGGCTGCAACGGTTTATTTGCCAAAATCCTTCAAACAAGACAAGCTCTCGTGCCCCCAAAGCAAAGTTGTCGCTCTGGTGATTCTTTGACCTTTTCCAAGGACTGGCAGGGGCCCGGGAGGCTGACGTCCCTCAACCTGACATCCCAGCCATGCTCCCATTAACGCACATCACACTGTCTTCCAGGACTAAAAAAAGCCCAAATAAATTCAGCTATAGAACAACGGTGTGGGGGGGGGCTGCACCTGTTCCTGTTCAACATCAATACCTTTCATATTTGTGAATTCTTTCTTCTATTTTTTTTCAGCAGAACGAAAGAGAAGAGTGCACCAAAGACAAGACAAGATAATGTGTCTTTTTCTTATTCAAGCAAAAAAAACAACAACTCTTTTGTCGTCTCTGAACGGCAACAGGTTCACTCCAGGTTTCCCCAATTTCACTATCTCCTGCTCTAATGGAGAAAAGAGAAGAGAATAGCACAAAGTAGAAGGGATAGTGGTGTGTGATGGAGGGATGATGGGGCATGAGGGGGGTGATGGCGGTGTGGATGTGGGGCGGCTGAGCGTGGTGGGGGGTTATGGATCACTGTCTTTCAACGGATGAACGTACAGTAAATACATGATCTTAAATAAAAAAAAAATTTGTTTGGAGACACGGGGGGTGGGGGCGTGGTTGGCGGATGCGGGGACGAGTGGAGAGGCGACGTCACACACTCCCCTGTGGCCTGATCATGTGGCCCCTACAATACACTGATAGTGTGGCCCTAAACAACTGCATAGGTAGTATAGTCACAGGTTCCTATCGTCTCTGCCTTCAATTGGCAGTGATGGAACCATGACACCCGGGTCAACATGCAAATTTTCGCCTTTTTCGCCTTTTGAGTGCGATGCGACGCACATTGAAGTTGACGTTGGCTCGTGGGGATGGTAGCTCAGGCGGTAGAGCTGGTGGTCTTGTGATCTAAAGGTTGCTGGTTTGATCCCAGGCTCCTCCTGCTAGCATGCTGTAGTGTCCTTGAGCAAGACACTTAACCCCTAATTGCTCCTGATGGCTGCGTCCATCGGTGATTGAACAATTGTAAGTCGCTTTGGATAGAAGCGTCTGCTAAATGCAATGTAATGTAAATAGACAGGAATATTCGTTTCATTCGATAATTTCATATCCGATTTAGAATCCAAAGATAAATCACAAGTTATTGACTTCTTTCCTACATGGGGGACCATGAAAAGTTTTAAATGTGGGGATCGGTCCGTGGAGGCCACAGCGGAGAACCCCCACCCTCCCTGCCGGGCTCGAGGGACTCCGGCAGCGAGCCCGATCCGTAGGAGCGTCTCTGCTCCTCGCCGCCGAAGGATTGATGTGTGGGTGCGGGCATGGATACTCCATGCTGCTTCCGCTGTATTTTTCCCATTCACAGTCGAACCATGACATGCCGCTTCTCCGGCTACTTTGTGAGGTCGAACGTGACAAGAAGAAAAAAAAAGAACAGTGTATTCACTGGGAATGGGAAAGGCGTCAATCGCCTATGTTTAGTGGGTAAAAAACCTAATTGAGTAGTGTAAAAGTGTAATAAGGGTATGTGAAGTGTATTTTTTTTTACATTTCTTTACATTTAAATAAAAAGATAAACCTTGGCTTTTGTTTGTGTTCAAGGAATTAAATCCTCTATTGTTCTCGCATCAAAATAGACCAGTTAATAGTTTTGTAATTTTTCACTTGAAGTATTTAAAAAAAGTTGTTCTTAAGCTCTTTGTGTGGAGCCAGTGTGAGTGTGACTAAACCTGTTTATTGTCGCTAATTCAGATCCTGCTTGGCCGACGCCTCACCATGAAATTGGTTAAATTCATCACCACGGAGGGACGTTTCCTCAAAAACAACACATTTTATTTGTTGTTTTCAGATTTTTTTATGCTTATCACCGCAACTGAGATGATTGGACTGCACCGGGCAGGACATTTACAAATCTCAGTTTCACCGCGGGAGAAAAAAACAAAACAAAACAACAAAAAAAAAAAAGTCTGATTAATTTTCTTTTTTTTTGTTCGTGGCCGCTGTGGGTCCGAGGGGACGCCGTCGCAGCGCGACGGTATTAAATACAAAATGTGAGAAATGCTCTGCTGTCAGCATCTTCTGCTTGAGATGCAGGAAGTGGAAGACGGTGCTGAAGCTTGGGAAATTCACACAAACCAACTCCCCATCACAATCACAGATCCAGCCCATCATTAATATATTATATCGTGGTGCGAGATTGCTTTCCATTCCGGTGCGTTTTCATTTAGACATCCTGTTTCACATTGAATATATACAATATATATATATATATATATATATATATATATATATATATATATATATATATATAAAGGTGGGCGCCTCTGTTGGTCCTTTCCAGTGAATAGTGATGAAAAGTTTGGCTCTTTTTGGAGAATCTGCTCTTCACGAGTGACTCAGCTCTAAGAGTCATACATATTTATACTTAGTTTGTCTCAGAGTCAGAAGAGTCAGTTTGGCTCTGTGGTAATATAAGGAATTCTCACAACAGTCACTTAATTCTGTCTAAATGATTTACTGTTGTCCAACGCTAACGAGTCGCTTTTACAGAGCAGAATCTCCCAAGTCGAGTCGCGTTTCAGTTCCGCCTGTGGCTGCAGTTACCGGGTGGCGAACGAAACAAAAACTCTTTTGGAGTCAGAGCGACTGCCAACTCCAGAGTCATTTAAAAGATTTGTTCGGTACGAACAAATTGTTCTTGAGTCTTGCATCATTACCAGTGATCCAGAGACACTGTAGTCAGACTGAGAGATTAAATTAATACATTTGCATCTTATTTCAACAGGAACAAACCAGGCAGAGAAAAGTGCAACAGCGTGACTTTACTTGAGGTCCGCGGAACGGAACAGCCCGTTCCCACCTTGCATTGCTTTTTATTGCATCACTCCCTCGCTCGTCTTTTATGTAGCCTCAGTCCATGTACAGCATGTGGAGTTTCTAACTGAGAATGCGGCAGAAGAGATAAAGCGGAAGCCTACGTCACTGTAGGGGAGGTCACGCTGTAGCAGCTCACTGTCATTTAAATATTCTTATCATTTAAATAATAATAAAAGTAGTTGTTTATCATTTGGTATCACGACTGGGACAATCATAGTTTTATCCGAAGGCACAAAAATCCTTTCAGTTGTTTTGGATGCAGAAGCTATGGATGGGATACTACAGGATGGTTTTCCAAAGAAAGAAAGCAATGTATATGAATCAAAACCATTTGTGTCTGCAATGAAGGGAACATGTTTTACCCGGGATGGTTTTCAAGGCACCACCAGCCTAATTCAACTCATTCAACATCAATCACATTCCTCCTCCGGCGCTCTCTCCTGTCGTCTGTAACACCCAAACCATATTCCTAAATTGCTTAAAATCTCTCTATACATGGCAGGATGAGTTCAGGCTCCATGCACTGGTTGAAGTCGTGGAGCTGCTGTCTAGTAATGAAACGGAAGACACTTTTTTTTGCGATTCAGCTTTTGACGGGTCACTCTGGAAAAGGTGTCGTTTGATTTTCCAGCTCTTCGTTCGTTTGATTCCGTTGGGGTTTTTCCGGTTCCCGTGACCGATGAACGAGAGCCAGAAGAGTGGGTTGGGCACCGAGTTGTAAATGGAATTCTCACAAGAACCATTTGATTCTATGAAAAAATATCTGTTTTGGCAGAAAAGTGCAAAGTGTGAATCACAAAAATGATTTACTTCTTAATCAAAGTGATTTGATTTATTATTTTATTACATTTTTTAGGATTTTCTTATTTTGGTGGGATGTGTAAATCAGTCATATTCAACATGAATTATTTCAAGTACCTTGGCCGTTTTTGACTTTCACTTGTCAGTATTTATTTCCAGTCGAAGATTCAATCCTTTGCCGGAGTGACTCCCGACTCCCAGGTCAATTAACAGATTTGTTTGCTTTGAACGAATCGTTTGCCTTTCATCATACGTCACTACTGCTGTCAGATGAGCGTTTGCCGGCTCGCAAACGATGGCGGGCCCCATGAATGATGCACGGTCAGGGGGAAGCGCCGTGGAAAACATGGCGGCGTCCAGGGTCTCTCGGGGGAGGCTTGCTCACGTAACAAGACAGCTGTCATCATGTAATCCCACAAATCTCCAGTGGATCCCCAGGAGGACGTCGCATGGGGCGTAGCATTGCTTGCTTAATAGGGAGCCATGCCCCCTTTTGTCTTAAAAAGCTAATCTCTGTGATAACAAAAAAGAAAAGATTCATTATTACTGGCCTGCCGAAAAGAAACGAAGGCAAACAAATCCAGTGACAGCTTGACCCGCTACATGCATGAAAAGCCGAGCTCGCAGCGGCGTCTCCTCCGGGTGTTGTTTGGCAGGTGAACGAACAACGGCATGCGGGTCGACGTGGTTACCTCACCACTGACCCGGCGCCAGGGCACCGACCTTTGATGTTTCCCCGTGTACAAAGGGAGCGAGGTGGGGCCGGGGGACGAGAGGCACGGGAAAAGCAGGATGTCATGTTTTATTGATCAAAGAGCTCGCTTCGCTACTGATTCTCTAAGTGGAAAAGAGAGAGGAGACAAAAAGTAAAAGACGCTTGTCCTCTCATGGCTCTGCATGTGGAGCTCCATGTCCATGTCCCAGTTTGTGCTACAGTATGGAGGTGTGAATAAGTAGTGGTTATACAGGTGGATTGTTGATGTTAAAATGGTGCTGCTTCTTTATGCATGCAGCATAAAGAAGCAGAACCAATGTCTCTTGTTGCATAAGATACCACTTTATTTCTGGAAGGAAACACTTTTATTCCCTGAAGATAAAACTTGATTTCTTTCAATAACATCCAATATTCAAGATTTTTATGAGGCGGTGAAGATAGATGAACACAGAAGGCTGTGCAAAAGAAAGTAGGAAGAAAAATATATGAAATGTGAAATAATCCAAATCAGTAGAAATACACGTACTAGAAAAGAAAAAAATGTAGACAAAAAATAAACATATGCAAAATATAAGCATAAAAATATCCGTACAAAAACATATATGTATGTGTCTATGTGTCTATGCACAGTATGCATTTACAGTGTTTAACAGTGATTTATAATGCACTTATGTATGTTTCTATGTATGTTTATCATTTATCATTTATGTTAAGATTTAATGCTGACAGATATTGTAATAAGAAAGAAAACAGAAAAACAACCTTTAAATGTAACTGTGATTTTATGTTAAATGGAAGCCATGGACGCCGTTGCCCTTTCCTGAAAATGCATATAGAATATAATACTTTTATCATATGTTATTATATTATATATCAATTATAACATTTTCACCAGCGATGCTATAATAATTCCTTGTGGAGAGGATTAAAGGATGGAGAGGGTAAAAGGATCCAGGGGGGACTGAAGAGTTAACGGAACTGTGTCGGGCGGTCCGATTTGTTTTCCGAATTACATACAAAGTGGGAAACGGCGACGCTGGCGTTCTTCCCCCCGACGCAGTTTAGATGTATCTGTGAACGTTCATCTCGCTTCTTCACCTCCGGTTTTCCCCCGATTCCCCATTTGGTATAATTTAATTCCTTTACCATAGAAAAGAGGTAGACTCTTCAAAGGGTTATACTGTGATTGGGTAGGAGAACCCTCTCTCCCTCTCTCCCTCTCCCCCTCTCCCCATTCTCTCTCTCAATTCCCGGATGTGAACACCAATGCTATGCATTCAGAAATAGACTCTCTCTTTTCTTTTCACAAGTATGGAGGGAGGAAGTCGGGGGTTGAAAGAGAGGGAAAAATGTGTCCATTCAAATGGCCGTGCCCACACTCAATTGGTGGCCACCACACTTGGAGGGAGTTTTTTCTTTGCTATTTCTATTTATTTTTTTTTATTTGAGTTTTTTTTATTTTTTTTTTCTCAGAGGAAACCATTTGCATAATGGAAAGTGGTTGGAGTCGGCACGCTGAGAGTTTTTCTTCTTTTCTTGGGACGTTTTGGGGGAAGTAGATACAAGCTGTGAATCGGGTGAGGAGCCAGTAGCCGCTGGACAGCTCTGCAGCTGATGAACCTGACAGTGATAGTTTCCAAGTCAAATTGGGTTAAATAAATACACATATTTGGATAAAAATGGAAATCATAAATGTTATGCTTAATCTTTTCTTGTTTTTTTTTGTTCATTATTATTAGTTTTTGGTGTATTTGATTGCTTTTCTTAAGTTTTAGGTTAATATTTATTGTTATTGTTCATCATTAGGTTATTGTACATTGCCATTTTTTGTTATTTATTTTTAGGTTTGTTGTTGATTGTTAGGTTTATTTGTATTGTTTATTGTTCATTTTTAGGCTTATTGTATACTTCATTTTTTTCTGTATTCTAGTTAATTTTCAGGTTTATTGCCAACTTTTCAGCTTATTCTTAGGTTTATTTCATTATTGCATATTGCCCTTTTCTTATTTCAATTTTTTATTCTTATTACTTTAGTATTATTGGATTCGATCTATATTATTATTACTAATCTCTGTCGCAATGTAGCTTGAATGTTATTCTCCCCTGTAAGTCGCTTTGGATAAAAGTGTCTGCTAAATGACTAAATGTAAATGTAAATGTATGTACATTTTTTATATTACACCATTATAGTAATATATCAGTATTATATTTATCTATCGAAAAATTATCTATTCATTTGGACACCTAAAGTAATAAGAGGTTAGTTTTTTCTCATCAGGTAAAAGTGACCCCAATGTAAATATGTGAAACTTTCCAGTACAGCTCAGCGATATTGACAAAATCAAATATCACAACATTCTTTGACGAAAACATGGCAATACTGATATTTTGGTGATGACTAGTGGTGATTTCATATGACGCTTACACACAAGAGAAGCATCATCAGTAATGTTGATATTATGAGTGAGCAGGTGGAGGCGGGCCTGGGGCCACGAGGAGGCATAAGGAGGCTTTTTAACACATATAAGGTACATATGTTTAATGTCCCCTGTAGAGAAATAGCAAAAACGAAAATATTGGCCGAGATACAAGTGTCATAGAGACTACAATAATAAAAAACTCATTATCTGAAGCTCATTATCTGATCCAGTCTCTTTTCCCACTGCGCAAACAGCATTCAGCACTGAGAGCTGACACCAATTCCACCAATAAAGACTTGTTGGGACTCGACCAGGGCGTGTTCAGAGCGTGTACATCATGAATATTCATATTTTACCAAGGAAATAAATCTTTTCGTCTTGTGGCTTGTCGTCAGGACTTTCTCTTCTCCTTCTTCCTACTGGTTAAATAGATTATTATTATTTTTTTTATTATTTATTCTGGAATATTCGACTCATTAAAATTCAAATAGCTGCTCCGTTATTCTCCTGCGGGAAAGGGGTTATTGTCAGTTATTTTCCCACTAAAACCATACAGTTGCGCCTGTTTCAATATGTCTATAATTTGGGGTTATTATTCTATTTTATCCAAACTTAATCATTGATATTCAGATTAAAAAAACAAAAAACAAACACAAAAAAATTGCTTCGCTTGGCCTTTGTGCATCTAACGGCTTTAACTGACCCCTCAGTCACTTAATTCTGTTCCTGGGCCTTGGCAGCCTTAAAGACGACATTTAATATTACCATAACTAAAAAACCAAACGCTAGATTAGTCTCATATCCCGATATCGAAGTTATTTCAATTTATTGCCCAGCTCTAATCAGCAGTGGAAACAATAACATTCATAGTTCCACTGCTGTGCTATTCGCTAGTAAGAAATCAAACTAATCACAAAACTATTCACAGTTAGCGACTTTATTACGCCAGTGGTCTGGTCTTGCCTTCTGGAAGTGTTTTTGTTATTTAAATTTTTTTTTTGAAATACACAAATTACCAATTTTTCAAAACATCCCACCCGCAAGGTTTGACAATATTATGAATTCTCGGAGCGCGTGCATTAATGTGTCATATAAAGTGGATTAGTGGCACCGCATGAAGAATGGCACCGCTGGTGCAGGGCGTAGCGAGCACAAAGCATCTGGAGCGCAGCGCTCACGAGGCGTCTGGCTGCATGATTTACTGCCCCATGCTGCTTTACGCTGCTGTGATGTATGTGCGCACGCAACCTAAAGGAACCCACCATCCAAGAGAACGATGCTCCGCTCATACATTTACAAGGTTTTAGCACTTAGTCGTGTTTCTCTTACATGAAAAAAAAGTCCTTTAGCACAATAGAAAGAGGAAATGACCTCCAGCGTGCAAGTACCTTGAACGGTTATGTTTCCAAATGAATGACTCATGTTTGCAGACGACGGAATACTAATCGTGGAGATTCTGACCAATCTTTACTTCTAAACTAACTCCATCTATGAAACATTTAATTGTCTCTACTTTGGAGATATTCATATATGAATGAGGTGCAGCAGCAGCGATGTTTCATGCAAAATATATGGAATTGTATAATTAATTATAATAAAACCTTGCTTGACACATCAGTGTCTGATAAACAAATCAGTATCCGAAAAAGTTAGCTTATACTTTATACTAACTTATGCTGTACCATGTAGTGGGGGGACACAGCGGGGGCGAGGGGTGGTGGGGCGCTTGCTTTATTTGTTTAGGTAAAACAGGTGAAACAGGCCACAATAAAATACATGTAAAATAAAAACACATTGCCTTTATTAGGCCAGTGAGTTAGTTTTAATTTGCAGGTTAATTTGCAGCGCACACGGAGTGATAACACCCAGCTTTATGTGAAACAAATCGGGTGACATTTTGTCTTCGTTTGTTGCGTTTTTGAGGGCGTGTTTGATTTGGTTTTAGGATGCCGCACCACACTCCAGTACAGCCTGCTGTTCAGAACGCTACAGGTAGTTAGATTTAGACTGAATAGAGAGGACGCCAAGGGGAATAGGAGGCATTTGGAGTAGAGAGACAAAGAGAAACAAATATCTGTGTGCATTGGTTATTTATGCCAAAACAGGAAAAAGAAACCCTTCATTTGAGTGAACATAAGCAATTACACTTATGTTTCAGGTATTTTGTGAGGGCCCTGGGCTGCCAAGGGCCATTGAAATCAATCCAAACCTTTCACCACTTTAGAGCGCTGTGTGTGTGTGTGTGTGTGTGTGTGTGTGTGTGTGTGTGTGTGTGTGTGTGTGTGTGTGTGTGTGTGTGTGTGTGTGTGTGTGTGTGTGTGTGTGTGTGTGTGTGTGTGTGTGTGTGTGTGTGTGGCTGCACACCTATCCACCAGTCGGACAAAAACATCTAAGTGTGTTACTAATTAATACCAATAGCAGGCAGCCATTTTCCCTGTGAATCGCTTTTGAAAATATCATAATTTGATTTCATCCCAGATGGTAGTTTTGTTTCTCGATTACCAACTTGTTTATAACATTACGTTTTATGTGGTTTTCCTACAGTACTGCAAGTAGATAGCATGAAGAAGCTATCAGGTTGTTAGCATTTCAATAGATGATTGACAATAGATGATTGACACCACCTTGAAAGGCTTCAAGGTGGTGTGTCCAACTCAAGACCAATGGGAGTCCTTCCTTCGACGGGTCAAAGGTCAAACGTCACTGTATCTTTATCATTTTTCTCATGGAGCAAGTTTACCAGTGTCCTTGTGAACAAAATATTTCATAACTGGGGACTAGTTTGCACAGCCTGTTCACTATGTGGAGGGATCTCGGATGTTGCTGTCTTTCACTTCTCCTCATCATGTTTCCTCTGTGGCATGTGGAAGCTCCAGGTACTTGTAGCGCTGCTGCATGACTTCAGTCCTAATTATCCGTCCACACTTATCCAGTCTGAGTGATGTCACACTGTCATCGCCCTCCATGGGTTGGAGGTGGATCAGTGAAATGAAGTCATACAGCTTGATGTAGTCCATGCAGAAGATGGGGCAGATGGTAGCTCCACTTTCTCCAAACGACTTCCACCTCCAGGCACTGATGCAGCGCTGATGCATGTCAGTAGTTGTGGGTCGGATTAGGCCCCGGTGCTGGTTTCTGTTCTGGGAGATTGTATAGTTCTCTACTTTTGGTCCATTAGCCATAGATTGTTGATGTTATGAGCTTCCCCAATACTCTTGTCTTTTCAAGAAAAAGTATAAACAGTATATATATGGACATTAGGGCTGTCCTCAAACAATCGATTTTGTGATGTACTGTGATGCACTCGTTGCCGATCCACTGGGATAGCGGCGGTATTCAAAATTATGTATTAAGAGATCTCCTTTTTATTTTTACATCTCTGTGGGGCTTGAATGCATATTAATATGTGTAAACAGTTTAACTGCTCATAATAAAAACAGCCTACATCAATTCTCAAATATTTGAAGGGCTAGTTTAATAGAGGTGTGAATCCTTACTGGCCTCACGATTCAATTTGATTACGATTCACCTGACAACAAATCTCGAGGCATCTCAATGCATCTCAATGTATCGCATCCCCAATTTTCTATATTTGCACCAAGGCCTGCCCCAGGGAGAGGTTGAATATGATGGTGAACACTGACGAAGCAGGTCGGCACAAGTCTTCAGAACATGTCCGGGGATGCCGTCAGGACCTGCTGCTTTCCTGGTGTTCACCTGTCTCAGAGCCCACCTCACGTTGTGTTCTGAGATGCTTAGTGTGCGCTCACCTCTGGCGGACGAACTCAGTTCCTTTCTGCTAACCAGGGGGCTAATGCCAAAGCGTCAGCATTCACCGTGGTAGTAGCTCTGCCTTTGTAGTCCATAATAGTCTGTAATCCCTGTCACATTCAAGATTCAAGATTCAAGAGGATTATTCGTCACATACATATACATACTTTCATACATATATGCAGTGAAATATAATGCAACGCACCTGGTGCTAGCACACAATATGTCCTAGGAAAAATTCATTTCGAATAGACCAACTAACTGACTCCTAAAACGTAATACAGTAAGTCGAATACTTATTGAATAAAATAAAAATATATAGAATAAAAAAAAATACAATAAAATAAAATGAAATCAAATGGAATAGATAGAGGGAATATGCTTATGTATATGGAATAGGCAATTATGTATATACAGATATGTGCATTAAAGTGGCATGTGAATAAAGTGAGGTAGTGTTTGGGATAATACAGCACAGTATACAACAGTACGGCGCAGCAATACGGCATCACGAACAACCCTGAACAGTGACACAGTATGCGGTACAGAATGCTACATACAGTACAGAAGGTAGTGGAGCCTCTGTGTGTGGCTCAGTGAGGACCCCTGGTGAGGTCAGCCTTGACAGTTCTAATGGCTTGCGGGAAAAAACTCTGTCTCAGTCTCTCTCTTCTCGCTGTGTGACTGCGGAGCCACTTGCCTGACTGCAGCAACTGGAACAGTCCGTTGTTGGGGTGATGAGGATCCTTCATGATCCTGCGGGCTCTGCTACTACACCTCCTGGTGTATAACTCCTGTAAGGGGGGAGGGTAGTTCCAGTGGTACGTTCAGCTGAACGCACCACCCTCTGCAGGGCCCGCCTGTCCTGAGCAGTACAGTTCCCAAACCAGGCAGTGATGTTGCCTGTCAAGATGCTCTCCACTGCTCCACAGTAGAAGGACTTGAAGATCCTCACTGAGACCCGAAGGTGGTAAAGACGCTGCCTCGCCTTTCTCACCAGAGTGTCTGTTTGTAAAGTCCATGTTAAATCCTCTGTGATGTGGACTCCCAGGTACTTGAAGCTGCTCACCCTGTCGACAGAAGTCCCATTAATCACCAACAGCGTGTGCGTCCTCGATTGTGATCCTCGCCTAAAGTCCACAATCAGCTCTTTAGTTTTGCTGACGTTCAGGTGGAGGCTGTTGTCCTGGCACCAGAGTGACAGGTCAGCCACCTCCTCGCAGTAGGCCTTCTCATCGCTGTCGGTGATCAGGCCCACGACAACGGTGTCGTCAGCAAACTTAATGATGTTGTTGGAGCTGGACCTGGCCACACAGTCATGTGTGTACAGGGAGTACAGTGGGGGCTGAGGACGCAATCCTGGGGGGATCCTGTATTCAGGGTGAGGGAGCTTGACATGTGCTTCCCCACCCTGACCACCTGGGGGCGGGCTGTGAGGAAGTCCAGGATCCAGGCACACAGCAGAGCATTCAGTCCGAGCTGCTTCAGCTTGACAGCCAGTCTGGTGGGGACTATGGTGGTGAAAGCTGAACTGTAATCGATGAACAGCATTCTCACATAGGCCCCCTTCTGGCCATCCAGATGCGTGAGCGTGGTGTGCAGTACCTGGGAGACCGCGTCATCCGTGGATCTGTTCTGCCGGTACGCAAACTGCAACGGGTCCAAGGTGCGGGGGAGGGAGGTGCAGATATAATCCTTAATCAGCCTCTCTAAACACTTCATGACCACCGAGGTGAGGGCCACGGGACGGTTGTCATTCAGGCAGACAGGAGAGGCGATCTTCGGGACAGGAACGTTGGTGGACCTCTTGAAGCAGGACGGGACCACTGATTCAGCCAGGGAGATGTTGAATATTGTAGTGAACACAGGAGCTAGCTGGTTAGCACAGGTCTTCAGTACTCGCCCAGATATGCCGTCTGGGCCCGCAGCTTTCCTGGTGTTCACCCGCATCAGAGCCCTCTTGACCTCGTGCACGGATACTGAGAGTGCGCGCTCATCCCCAGCGGTGTAACTCCAATTAGCTGGCGAGCTAGCGGTGCTGTTGCCAGACTCGAACCGCGCATAAAAGGAGTTCAGTTTGTTGGCTAGGGAGGCGTCCACACTCATGGCTGGGGAGGAGCTGCTCATGTGTCCAGTGTCAGACAGCTGGAACTGAGACTCCACTCTTTCCCTGTACCAACGCTTTGCCTCTTTCACAGTACTCCTCAGTGCTTGACGCCACTTTGTAATAGTCCATGTTGCCCGACACGAGCCACGACGCGGCGTAAGCAGCGGTGCGCACATTTAGTGCGTCCTGTATGGATCTGTCAACGCACGGTATCGTACCGTAACCATGGGAGCCACATCTTCCACTAGCTTAGCAATGAAGTTCATCACAACTTCGGTAAACTAGCTGACATCATCGGCGGTGGAGCCAAACATGGCCCAGTCGACTTCACTCAGCACGTCCTGCAGCGTGGCTTCTGATTGGCCGGTCCAGCACCTATCTCCCTCGTCACCGGAGCTTCCTGAGATAATTCAGTTTTGTGTAGACTGTTATTTTAATCACAATAAAATCGGATCATTTGAAATTAATGGTAGGTTCCAGGTTCTTTTTTCATGTAGGCCTAATTATATTTCCAGTCTCCCGATTATGTTCTGTCACTGATTCGATGCAGAATTGTCCACATCAGCATCGTGATGCATCTAATAAACAAAAAATTTCCACACCTCTATTGTTTAGCTAAAATATCAAATCAAAATTGTATCACAATGGGTATTGTGTCATGGCATCTGTATCGTTACACAAATCGTACTGTGGCCTATGTATCATGATATGTATCGCATTTTGGTTTCTGTATCGCAATATATCGTATTGTCGCCTCTGTACTGTGATATGTGTCATATTGTGGCCCCTATAATGTCAGATGTATGATATTGTGGACTCTGTATCTCAATACGTATCATACTGTGGCCTCTATAATGTGAGATGTACCATATTGTGGCCACTGTATCATGATATGTGTCATATTGTGGTATCTGTGTGGCGATATATATAATATTGTGACCTCTGTTTCATGATATGTATCATATTGTAGCCTCTGTAATGTGAGATGTATCATATTAGGGCCTCTGTACCCTGATATATACAGTATCATGTTGTATCGTGATACAGTATGTATCATATTGCGTCATCTGTATCTGTCACAGCCCCAGCCCTGTCTCCAATTATTTCTCTTGTGCTTCCATGTGTTTTCCTTTTCCTCTGTGTCTCCTGTGTTTCCCAGCCTGTCTGTCTGTGTGTATGTGGTGTGGTGTGGTTTCCTTCCATGGCACTCTCCGGTTCCCTTGTGATTGTGACTCATTGACCTCACTTGCTCTGCCGGAACATCTGCCTTACATCAACGTAACTGTATATCTACTCCGGTTCTCCACCCACTCTTCGCCAGATTGTCGTTTCAACTACACTGTTAGTCTCTCGTTCTCGGCCACTCTGCAATATCATATTCAGAGTTATTCATCATGTTGTTTGCATTCTTTGAACTTACCGGGTTTCCCTGTGCTTCCAGTTTCACTACTCTCCAGTACCCCTGCCTACCTGCCTGCTTCGCCTGTTCGCTTACTAAACCCCCGAGCTTATCCTCATCGAGCCTCCCTTACTCCCCCGTCCGCCTGTCCTGCTCAGCTCAGCTCTGCCATCCGCCATCAAGCTCAGCTCAGCTCCGCCATCCGCCATCGCCTCTCCACCTTCTGCCTTGCCTACCTTCCTCATTTTCCTTTATCTCTACAATAAACCCATTTTCATATAACCTAATTCCATAATCTGTGTCTGCGTTTGGGACCGCCTTTACTGATCGTAACAGAACGATCTGGCCAACAATGTACCCAGCAGACTAAGACCACCTCCACCTACCTCTCGCTAACCAGGGCGCCCTTGTGGGACAACACGACCAGATCCTCTGTGATTTCATGGAAACCCCTCAAGTGACACTCTGCCAACACGGCACAGATTGGAAGTCAACCAGGTTTCCAATACATCTTTCCTCTCCAGACACCGAAGCCCCTGCTAGCCCCCATGCTCCAGTACAACCCTCAGCCCAGCTAGCTCTCCAGCCCAGAGAACCTCACATCCGAGTGCCGGAGTGCTATGCTAGGGACTTGGGGAGGTGCAGGTCTTTTCTGATCCACTGTTCCCTAGTGTTTGAGCAATCCTCTACCTACATAACAGATAATGTGAAAATATCTTATATCATGGTGATAGTGACACTATAGTGATGTGTCGGTCGCGAATGAGTCGGTTCTATGTGCTTGCTCCTTTAAGTGAAGATGGGAGCCAATTTATTTTGTAAATTAATACAAGACAGAATAATAGGAAGATCCCATAACGTATTTGTTAAATGTGATGCAGACATGTCTCATTGTGATAAAAACATTAAGAGCCAAGCATAGTGAAACTTTGGGATTTTGCGGCAGTCGCCCCTCCCCGCCCCCATGCAAATTTGAATTGCGGAAAAAGAAATGCATGATGACCAACAAATTTTAATTCAAAGCATTTTTGAAAAGAGCAGAAATTTTGTTTCATATTATATCATAATAATAATATAAATGATATAATACAGACACATATGTGACCCACTGCAGCCAAACACATTTCCTTTTATACACACACCTGCATACAGGTGTGTGTATGAAAGGTATTGTGTAGGTGGCGTTGTGTCAGCATTGTGTAGGTAGCGTAAGCCGCGAAGAAGAAAAGCTGACGTCATTTCTGTAAACAGATGGTTAAAGCACGGGACGAGGAGCCTTCGGTTTCACTTGTGTGTGAAAATGTTCATCTCTGTGTTGTTATGGATGACGAGAACACAGGTGACGGAAGCTCTTAATCATATCTTGGACCTTAACTTGACCAGTGCAATACATTTAAATCAGTGTAAGCAGCTCGTACTGGACTTAATTTCTGCGATGATAGTCAGTTCTCCGACATCGATGCTTAATCTGATAACGGCGTTATCCCAGACTTGGAGAACATTTCAAACAGTGGATTTCAACCTGAATGTGACGATGAAACTGTATATTTTCAAGAACCACCGGAGGAGGCAGACGATACGCCTGTTGTTGTTACAATGGAAGAAGTTGAGGATGTGATGAAGTCCGTTGAGGTTGGTGATGTAGGTTATTGACAAGTAGCAATGGACAAGATTTTCAAGTTTACCTGCAAATGCAGCCAAGGGCAAAAAGAAAATGAAAAGAGGCAGCCCCAAAAAGGGTCTCAGAGTGTAGCTGGGGTAGGGTTGGAGTTAGCCCACATAATAACTCCAAGATCTTTGAAGATATTTGGCACACGCACATTTATAAATAAAACAACGCTCCGAGGTTGATATACAAAGACTAATAGACTGACAGACTGTACATTTTGTTGTGCTGTCTGCACTTTTAAACTCCTAAATAATTCCACTTTTATAAAACATGTATATTCTTACTGTTATTTAAAAGCTTTTTTAAAAACAAAGATGTTGTGTGTCGATGACGCTGTTCAACAAAACACAAGAACAATGCAGTTATTTGCCCCATTCAGCAGGGTGTCACGTGGACATGTGGCAAGTAGCCATATGGCTTTGTTGGTCCTCCAACCGATTTGCATTCTGGGAGCTGGCTGAACGAGTGCGGGGAAAACTTTGAGGGTGATTATCACAGAAACAGTTTACCGCACCCTCGTCATTAACAAGTCACAGCTTTAAAAATATTTGCTTGATTCACACAAGTGACACCTTGTTTTGAAGCTCCAATTCTTCCCTTTCAAATGACGTGGAAAACAAAACAAATGGCACCAAATGTAGCTAAAATCCGTGGTGGGTCACATATACTGTATCATTGAAATAGACTGTGTCTGTACAGAGTTGTGTAATTACTTATAAACCATACTACTTCATCAGTAGTCTCTTCATTTTGTCAACAACTAGACTAGTATAATTATTCTCGAACCATCAATAGGACAAAAAAATGTAAAAATGTTTTTTATATTTTTCAAAGATTTTATACCAAACATATGTCAAATCCTGGTATTCTGGAAATTATGAGGTTAGTAGTTGTGGCAGTTCTGCCTGTTACATGCCACCAGAATGGCGTTTTCAGGGCCCCCCGACACAGAGACACAGGTAGAGATTGCTATAATACATTAAATTTTGGACCCAAGGATGCAGAACACAGACTCAAACAAATGGGAGTTTAACAGATTTATTGTGGAAAATCAGTGTGAGTGGCAGAGTGGGCAGGCGTGGCGAAGGTCGTTCAGGAGACAAATTCAAATGTCTCATATTGAAATTCAAGATCCCAAGTAGGCGACTGGCTGACCTGCGTAGAAACCGCGTCGTAAACTTTACTATCAAAGTACAGTACCAAGATGAAGTGAAGCTCCCTGGGTTAAATACTGCCACGTGATTTGAGTGTAGATGGGTGAATGAGACGCAGCTGTGTAAATGAGCTGACAGGAGAGAATCCAGGAACCATGCCACCCTCCAGAGACAGACAGTGGACACACAAGGGGGAGGGGAGAACCAGGAGAAAACAAAGAAGAAAGGGAGGGACAAACTAACACTGACAGTACCCCCTCCCTCCAGGCGACCCACCAGGCTTATCAAGATTGTCTCGATGGAACTGCTTCACCATCTGTGGGTCCAGAATGATGGACTGAGGAATCAAGACCGCTCCTCCGGACTGTACCCCTCCCAATTCACCAGGTACAGGAATCCCCTGTCCCGTTGGTGCACATCCAGCAGTGCTGGAATCGGGAGGAGGGCATTGATGACTGGAGGAGACAGTTTTCAGTTGAGACACGTGGTATGTAGGATAAATTCTCAGGTAGCTTTAACTTGAAAATAGTGGGATAAATGATCTTTTCAATGACAGAGGGACCAAGTTAACGTGGTGACAGTTTCCTGGAATCTGTTTTCAGGGCAATATTGTAACGTGGTATGCTGAGTGGACGCAGGTGCAGGGAACGAGGCAGAGGCAGCGATGCGGTGGCAAAAATAAAGGTTTTACTTGTAACAAGCACAAAAAACAGACAAAAGACAAGTGAGAATTTTGTGGGCTTGGAAACGAGAGCGTTGCCAGGAGTCTAGACAAACTCAAGACTCAGCAAGGAAGGACACAAAAGACAGGGTATAAATAGGAAAGACAAAACGAGACACAGGTGAAACATATGACCTAATGAGGCTAGGTAATCAGAAACAGAAACAGGTGAAACAAAGCAACATTGATAAGGCAGTACTGGCGGCATCTAGTGGCCGATGCCGGAAGGACCCGGGCGAACCCTGACAAATATTTCTGGAAGAGGGCCAAACTGTCTGACCTGTTGTGTAGTTGGGAGCTCGAACTCGGTGGCAATCTCCCAGTCTCTTATTTTCTGCAAAGCTGAGAAGGGCTACCCGTGTTGCCTTTCACACTTTATAACAGCTTCAACCCTCTCCTGGGATGGGCACAATGGAGGCTGATAACCTCGAGATGTTTCAAAGGGAGACACACCTGTAGCATCGCTGGCGGAAATGTTGTGGGCGTACTCGATCCAAGCCAAGTGGGCACTCCAGGAGGAAGGGTTGGAGGTGACGACACAACGTAGGGCTGCCTCCAGATTCTGGTTAGCCCTATCTGCCTGCCCATTGGTCTGGGGCTGAAAACCGGAGAAACTGGCTGTGGCCCCCAGGGCTTTGCAGAAAGGCTTCCAGATCTGGGATATAAACTAGGAACCTCTATCACAAACTATATCCACAGGTATACCATGAAGGCGAAAAACATGCATAGTCAGAAGGTCAGCAGTCTCACGAGCAGATGGAAGTTTTGGTAGGGTGATGAAATTGACAACTTTGGAGAAATGGTCAACAATGGTGAGTATGATGGTGTTATGTTGGGATGGCGGTAGACCAGTGACAACGTCCAAGGCGATATGTGACCTTTGGCGACAGGGCACAGGTAAAGGGCACAACAGATCAGTGGGCGGATGGTGAGAGGATTTGCCACGAGCACAGATGGAACAAGCAGCCACATGCTCTCTGGTGTCGGCCTCCATGGTGGGCCACCAAAACTGCCTTTTGAGAAGGGACAATGTTCAGTTGGCTCCAGGATGGGAGGAAAAGAGGGGTTTGTGGATCCACTGCAGGACTAGGGATGGACGGAATCCAAGACGGAGAGACAGTTAGCCAGGCCATTACCTGGGTCAGGTTAATGTTTTTAATGAATTACCAACACAGGAAGGAGGAAAGATGGTGTTAGGACTAGAAATCTCCTCTTCACAGATATATTGCCAAGAAAGAGCACCAGGTTTAACATTTCTGGAACCAGGACAGTAAGTAAGTGTCAAATTGAATCTACTGAAGAACAGTGCCCACTGGTCCTGTCTAGAGTTCAGGCATTTGGCAGACTGGATGTAAGCTAAGTTCTTGTGGTCCGTCCAAACCAAAAATGGATGTTCCATTCCTTCCAACCAACGCCTCCACTCCCCCAGAGCCAATTTCACCACCGGCAACTCCTTGTTTCCTACATCGTAATTATTTTCAGCATCGGACAAATGGTGGGAGAAGATGGCACAGGGATGAAGTTTCTGGTCTGGACCAAAACGCTGAGACAGATTCGCTCCTACTCCAGTGTCAGCATCCACTTTTACAATGAACCGCTGAGAAGAGTCAGGCTGGGTAAGGACAGGTGCAGCGGTGAACAGCCCCTTCAACTTTTTCAAAGGAGAGACAGCTTCAGGGCAGCAGACAAATGGATTGGAGGTGAAAGTGATTCTGGAAAAAGCTGTAACTCTGCTAAAATCTCTTATAAACCTCATATAAAAGTTAGAAAAGCCGAGGAACCTCGGTAGTTATATACGGGACGAAGGTTGTGGCCATTCAGACACTGTCTTGATCTTTTGTGGGTCCGTCTTGCCTGCCCACTCTGAATGATGTCGCCTAAGAAACTCACAGTGTCTGAGTGAAATTTACATTTTACAAACAGTTTATCAATAGTTTTTCAAGGACCCTTTCGAGTACCTGACAAACATGGGAGATGTGTGCCGCCATGTTGCGGGAAGATGTGAATGTCATCTAGACACACAAAGACGAAGAAGTTGAGGAAATATCTTAATACCTTGTTCGCCATGGCTTGGAAAAGGGCTGGGGCATTGGCCGATCCAAAAGGCATCTCGACATTCTCGAGAAACCAAAGGTGTGTAAAAGGCCGTCTTCCACTCGTCTCCATGCTTTATCCAGACCAGATGGTACGCGTTCCGCAGATCCAACTTTGCGACCACAGTGGCTCCCTGGAGTGGTTCAAAAGTCAAACTGATCATAGGCAAAGGCTATTTGTTCTTGATTGTAATATTATTTAACCCACGGAAGTCAATACAGGGTCTCAAAGTCCTATTTGTTTTGTCCACAATGAAAAATTCCGCTCCCAAAGGGGATGAAGAGGGGCGTATAATACATGCAACTAATGAGTCCTTAATGTATTTCTTCATTGCCTCTCCCGCCAAATGGGAAAGGTTATAGAGTAGACTAGAGGGCAAAGGAGCTCCAGGCAGAAGGTCAATAGCACAATGATACGGTGGTGGTGGTGGTGGTGGTGGCAGGAACAGGCTAGGTCTTTGCTAAAGACCTCACCCAAATCATGATATTCAGCTGGGACTGATGACAAGTCAGGGGGTCCAAGTGTTGGTAGGGAAGACTCGATGGCTCCATCTGCAGGAGACAAGGTGGACTGCAAACAGACAGAGGACAAAATTAACTCCAGCCAGTTATTCTACCAGCAGACCAGTCAATATGAGGGTTATGCTTAGGGAGCCAGGGATGACAAATAACATATGGAGTTCTGGAAGGCGATATCACATTGAACTAATAGACTCATGGTGATTTCCTGAGAGGACCAAGGTTACAGGAGCAGTCTGGTGAGTAACTCAAGCCAAAAACCTTCCATCCAAAGCATTGGCATTATGTGGTTCCTCCTCCTCGAAGGCGATTCCAGACTGAACAGCTAACTTCCTCTCCAAGAAATTAGCCTCAGCACCAAAATCAATAAGGGCCAACAGAGGCAGAGAGAGCACCTTACCAAAACAAATGACCGAAAACTGACACACGGTTCCCATACCTAGCATAATAAAAGCCCAGACTCTGAAACAGGGTTCCCATACCTTGAATAAACAAAACTGTCCAAAAAAAATCTGTCCCCTTTCCAGGAGACACAGTTCCCCGAAACCGCATGATTGATGGGCAACCCTCCCCTAGGGCCACAAAGCAGACTACCTTCTCCCTTCTTGAGGGGCCTCAGGCTGTTGTGCTGGCTAGTGGAGGTGTAGCCAGGCTTGGCTGTTGAGTGGGCTGCTGGGATGCTGGAAGGTCCCGGCGGTTGCTACTGGGCGGAACAACTAGCTGCAGGCTGCAGTAAAATTACATTGAATAATTGAAATGACAAATATGCACACTTACCAGTAATAGGTCAAAACATTGCTACATTTGGCTGAATCATAAAAGCCATGAGTGGCTCTAAATGAAGAGCCTTTTGGGAGCTAAAAGATCAAGCTCTTATTGTTGACCTGAGCGAAATGATCTGGCTTACTAAACAGAGCCAGAGTTCTGATCACTAGTTCCTTAGGGGAAATGCTTTTGCATGGGCATCAGCTGTGTGGGATAGTCAGTCACCGTTCAACTGCTCTTACCCTAGCTCTGTCTCAGAAAATATAAATGTTTTTGACCACCCGGTTAACGGTAGAGATGGTACCAAACTCCTCCTGTTACTGCGTCAGGGTTCGCTGCTCCCTCTCCCAGACACTGAATCCCCTGACCTGTCCACCATTTCCCTCTGCTTACCATGGCCTGGGAGAAGCTTTTTATTAGCAGAGAGCGCTCATCCCTCCCTGATGGTGTTTGTTTATTCTTTGGCTCCAAGAAAGACCATTCATTGCGCTCCTGCACTGAGAACCACAGTTTAAATAACATAACGGTAAAGAACAAATCCTCTTCCGCTGATCAATTCTGCTTTTTAACCACTCCAGGGAGCCACCATGTTCTCGACCTCAAACTCAACATCAGAAACTCCTACGAACTGGTTTTAATCAAGGAAAGAGATGAATGGACTGCCTTCAATACCCCTCTTGGCCTCTTTGATGTCCTTAGGACATGTCTATCTTCCAGGCTCAGGTTAATGACGTCCTTGGTAATCTTCTGAAGCTGTCAGTCTTATCTTGATGATACTACTGGAGAACAAACTATTCGTCAAAGCTGAGAAGTGTGAATTCAACATCAACTCTGTTGATTTCTTGGATACATCAGTGAGAGTGTGCAGGTGAAGGCGTCTTCTGCTGCTGCCTTGTTGCAATGCAACAATCTGCATTGTTGACAGATATTCGAAGGCTGTACATTTTGTTCGCCTACAAACTGCCACGTCCTAGTTCACAACGTTGTCCTATTCGTCTCCGACTGTGGACCACATATGGCAAGTATGGAAGTCATTCTGTCTGGCTCTCGGGGCATCTGTGAATCTCCCATCTGGTTACCATCCCCAGACCAATGGACAGACCAATTAGATGTTTGATGCTGAGACGCCGAGCACACACGCTGCGGTATTGTACGCAGCATACAACACAGAGACTGGTCAAAGAGCTGGTCGTAAGTCCAAACAGTCGTTAAACGGGCATGTCGTTAAGTGAGAAGTACCTGTAACTGTTCCCTACGAAGGAGGATGAAATCACCGTACCCTCGGTCCAGGTCCATCTTTGCCGCTGTCCCAAGGAGTGGAAGGATACTCACTCTACTCTACTCCACTCCGCCAATCACAACCGACCGTAAAATGCCACGCTTACTCCCTCGTCCGCCCTGTCCTGCTCAGTCTAGCTCTTCCATTGCCCATTGCCTCTCCTCCTTTTGCCTTGCCTGCCATCCTCATTACCCTTCAACCCTAAAATAAACCTTCTTTTTATATGATCTAATTCTATTGTCTGTGTTTGGGTCTGCCTTTACTGATCATAACAGTATTGTGGTGTCTATCACCAGCTCAAGCAAAAGTTGACCTTATGTTTATCTGACCTAGACTGCCTCTGTATCGTGGCCTCGGTAAACCAAGCCCTACTTGACATACATTCACACACACACATGAAAATTCAAACACAGACATACCTAACCACACACACACACACACACACACACATTAAGAGAACACTTCTCATGTCAGTGCTATGGTGCATATAGGTTTTAATTCAGCTCACTTCCCTGAGTGGCCACATCAGAGATTTGGAGCCTAATGATTTCTGCTGCAACAGAATAATAGGAACTTTCTCCACGGCAGCCTTTGAAGTCAAAGAGGCACATTGTCAGGGTAAAAGACTGCCACTTATGATATGCCTTGACAAATGAGAGGCATTAGTTTGCCAAGGTGTCACATGAATATCAATGTCCAATGTCCAATATCACAGACATGCTGTGGCGTCAACCCCGGCAGCAGATTTTGTTTTACTGTTTCCTCTTTTGGTGGTCGTATCATTTTCACATACTGTCCAGATGAAGCAGGTCCCAGACACTCAGGGTCCATTACTGTGGGAAATAAACCCGGCTCGATCTCAGGAACAGTTGTGGAGTCTTTGTGACGTTATTGGTTAAGAATGAAAGTGCATCATTGAAAGTAATAGAATTGCACGGTTCAATACATTTCCCTGAACACCTGTCGTTCTGTTTAAATCAAGCCGTGGCAGAACATCTTTTTATTACTTTTCGAGAGTGTAAAGCATTTCCTTTCCGGGATGTTTTGTCTTTTCAGAATATTGAGTGAATCAGAAATGAGCTTGAAATGACAAAAAAATAATTGTGAAACGCAAACAGCGTAAATTCTCTGTCACGGGGTTTCATGGCCCCCTAGTGGTTAGCAAATGAATTGTATAGGTTCCCGAGCAAAATTATTATATGTTGTATGTTGTTTTGTTTCTTGGCTATTTATTTGGCTATTTACAAACTGTTATGAAAAGGCAGAAAGGGTTTGTGATATTCACAAATTATTCCACAATAATTCTTATTCCAAATCAAAGTTAAAGTTACATAAATGTTGTCTGCATTACAATTGAGACAAGTAATCTATTAAACTGAATTTTAAAAGTGTATATTAGTAGTAGTAATAGTAATAGTAGTAGTAATTACAAATAACATGTATTTCTATATTTTTCAATTAAATGTATTTATTGTTATTGTGATGGAATGTAATTAAAAAATATATTTTTGTTATTATTACAGATGCTAAGACAATAAAGAAGCCATTGTTAAACAATCCAGTCGTCAAGGTCGGTCACAATATCAAAAAAAAATAGTACAAAAAATAAATCTGGTAAAAAAAGACTTTTAATGTAAAACTGTAATACTTACCTAAAATGAATTAGCTGCACTCTGTGTATTGCTGCCTGCAGCAATATTTATTATTAATATTGTTCTCCATGCATTTTTCGGGCCAAAAGTGTCTGTAGCACAACAAACACTGACGCTACCGACATGGTTGAGGTGTCATTAGAACCCGGACGTCTCAGACATCTCGTAGTTCAAGTGTCGTCCATATCGATCCGCATACGGAGCAGGAATTTGTGAAAAACAGATCAAATTTGACTGGAAGTGCATTGTCCTCACGCCAAGGATCCAAAACTTCCAGTCAAGTGAGGGAGAGAGATGAGTAATAATGGAGTGGAGTTGGAGTAAGACACTTTGTGACATCATCATCCAAATTGCTATGTATGTGCAGGTTGTGGCTACGAACGCACATTTGCACCGTGTGAGTTACGTAGTGTAGACTTTAAGGCTATGTAGTGGTTGCAAACTGCATGTATGTGTGTGTGTGTGTGTGTGTGTGTGTGTGTGTGTGTGTGTGTGTGTGTGTGTGTGTGTGTTGCCTTACGTGCTTGACGTCAGCAGGGTGTTTCACACGGTTACAAACTGCATGTATGTGTGTGTGTGTGTGTATGTGTGTGTGTGTATGTGTGTGTGTGTGTGTGTGTGTGTGTGTGTGTGTGTGTGTGTGTGTGTGTGTTGCCTTACGTGCTTGACGTCAGCAGGGTGTTTCGTTTGATATTATATATGTTAATACGTCATAATTTACGTATACTGTATGAGACACAATGTCATCTACCACCACTGAGACTCCGGATATACTTCGATGCAGAAAGGTAAGATATAACAATTACAAGATGTTCATAAAAATAAAAAATAAAATACTTTTTTGTAATAAATGTCATGTATAAACATTTTCCTACCCCTAAACTTAACAAACTGTAATGAAAAGGCAGAAAGTCTTTGTGATATTGACAAATTTCCATAATAATTCTAATTCCAAATCAATGTTAAAGTTACTTAAATGTTGTCTGCATTACAATAAAGACAAGTAATCTATAAAACTGAATTCTCAAATTGTGCATTATTAACAGAAAAAGTACAATAATGTACTATTTATATATTTTTAATTAAATATATTTATTGTTATTGTTATGAAAAGCAAATAAGTTAAGTTATTTTTGTTACTGCTACAGATGCCGAAAAAGATTGCCGAAAATAAAGAAGACAATAAAGATGCCATTCTCAAAAATATGTATTTCATATTTCATTTGTAATAACATTAAAGTTGGATTCATGATATTAAATGGACGCAACTACATCACATTTATATGTCCCAGTCAGTCTGCAGGTCAGTCACAAAATTTAAATAAAAAAATATATGGACGAAACTACACAATGTAACTCCACGATGTTTGATGTTTGTACGTTAAGTAAATTGTGATGCATTTTACAAAAAACAAAGAAAACTGTAATACGTACCGAAAATGACTAAGCTGGACCCCTGTATTGCTCCCTGCAGTTATTTATTGTTATTATTATTATTATTATTATTATTATTATTATTATTATTATTATTATTATTATTGATGTGGTGATGGAGGACAAGCAGGCGATTGGTGTAAGGGAGGAAGATGCGCAGAACGGAAGGTATTGGAGGCAGATGATCCGCTGTGGCGACCCCCTAACAGGAGCAGCCGAAAGAAAAAGATTATTATTCATATTATTCATATTATTCATATTATTCGTATTATTCATATTATTCATAATATTATTATCATCATCATCATCATCATCATCATTATTATTATTATTATTATTATTATTATTATTATATATGTAATATTTATGTAAGCTAAGGCAATTGATTAAGTACCGCAAATTCAATTTTTTACAACACATTATTTTACAATTATTTGCCACATAAAAACATGTCAGTTTCCACAGCCACGCTGCATTCTCCACTGGTGATGCTGTGAATTTGAAGCAGTTTGGTCAGCGATGGCAGCTGGCAATTTCACACATGTGCGCATGACTTCTGCTGGTAGCACGTTGGAGAAGCAGGAGGCACAAACACTTCTGGAATAGCTGATTCTAACCACTACATGTCATAAGTCCCCCCCCCCCCCCCCCCTCCCCCAAAAAAATGGTCCTAGTATTTCTAATAAGATCCATGTTGACTTTTCAAGTACTGTAGATGGATCCTTATATGGCTCTTGGATCTATCCTATCCTATCCTATACTGAACTCTTATTTTGAAATCTGCATGTGATCAATGAGGAATTCTCTTATTTTAGTCTTTCACTGATTATGGAAATGGTCATACAAATGACATTAAACACATTTTTCAAAGTCGGTGATATTTTAATTTAAGTAAGCAAAAATTGACTAATCTTCAATTGGGCATGTCAATGCTTTGTTTGTTTCTTTTGCATTCCTTCATTTTTGAATCAGGCTTTATAACCGCAACATGTAAATACTAGATTGTTAAATTCCTGTCAATGTAATCCCTGTTTTGAGAGACTGAAATAAACAACAGGTACAAACCCCCGCCAGTATATCATCATTACTTTCCACGATGAGCAAATATAATACAACTTATTGTTCCTCAAAGTTTGACATGAGGGAAAACCAGACTTTTGAGTTAAAATATGTAAACCAGGGTGATTGTCATAATTACTTTACTGCTATGCATAAACGCACTTTAATCAAATTATCGCCATAATACGATTATTCTGAGTAATTGGGAGATCAGTGTGCATTCAAACACACTCAGCGTGATAAGAACTTTAAAGAGTTGCTTTGACGGTTGGAAATGTTTATTTTATTCCATTGAGTATTTGTGTGAAGGCATCCAGGCAGGTGAATCAAATAGCACAATGTTTGTCAAAGGCTGGGTGGCGGAGCACAAGTGGACCACATGACATCTTATTTGGGTCGATTCCATCAAATTGTATAATTTCTTCCTTAGTCTTTTGAAATGATAATATTTCTATCTACAGTGAACATTCAAGCCATATGAGGGACGTTGTTGGCCTGAGCTACTTTTTCGACCACTTTATCCGGCAACGAAATGTAGCCTATTGGCAACATTCAGTATTTTATTGATTCTTGATTGATTGTTAAAGTCCCTGTTAAGTGAATTTGGTGTTTGTTCAATTTGTTTCTAAAAACATTATACATGTTAGAAAGTAAGGACTGAATTGTGGAGTTAGGCTGTTAAATAGTTTCCCTCCCCCTAACAATGTATAAACACCAGGTCAGAATCAGAGCATCAGTTGTGAAATAAGCTAAGCTAACAGCCTGGAGTTTAGGAAAAAACACTGTTTTTGGAATAAACACCTGGAGTACAAGGCGTCTTCAGGGAGACCATGAACTCATGCAAAGACTCGGCGCTGATCAGTGGAGATCCTCCGCTCTGCTCTGCTCAGTACCAGTTTATTGTAGGGAGTGGGCAGGGTGGAACAAGCCCAGAGCAGATGGGAAACATGTCATGACAAGGGCTCCTCCCATGTGTGTTTGGAGATGGGGGTTTTACCTGTTGCTCGTTGATTGTACTCTAACAGGCAACAGGCGTACAGCCACCATTGTCCTGGCTTCAATTACCTAGACCCAAGACGGGTGCGGCTGCTTAAACCCCACCACCCCCACAGCAAAGCCACCAATGAGGGGAACAGAATACAGAGGAGCACTTGCGTGAAAACAATTACGTTGAATGGCCATGTCCAGCTAAAATAAATCGTAAAACGTGAAAGGTTGAAGGATATTTTAATGCGATAATGAAATGTTATGGTTTACCACTTCAATTCAGATATGGCTGTTATAAATCATATAGATCAGAGCCATTGCTAATTCATTAACGATGGTTTGTCATTTGTTTAAAAGGGTCGCCCAGAAAAAAAGAAAATAATTAAAAACTCTAAAATCTCCACACCTCACTTCACATCAATATGCACAGACTCTCTTTTCTCTCTTCAGTTCCCTCTTTCATCCCTTTTTCACTTTGTGTTGTATCATTTGTGATTGTTTGTTCATCTATTCATTTTCTTTTTTTCCTACATATTTTGTTTCCCTTTTGCCCTTGGAGTCATTCCCATTAATTATTTTTTTTCTTCCACAGAACCTTTGCCAGCAAAAGAGGCTCACAAAACCTAACGAGAGATAAATATTAAGGAATAAAAGCAAAGTAGCTCAAGGTTGTTTGAGTTTCTGAATGAGCTCGTTGCTTTCTGCTGCTTCTGGAAACACACACACACACACACACACACACACACACACACACACACACACACACACACATACACACACACACACACACACACACACACACAGAGCAAGAGAGAGAGAGAGAGAGAGAGACAGAGACAGAGAGAGCGAGAGAAAGATGAAGATGAGTGAGTGAATGTAAACTAGATAGATACAGTAGATAGATGGATAGATAGACAGATAGATAGATAGATAGATAGATAGATAGATAGATAGATAGATAGATAGATAGATAGATAGATAGATAGATAGATAGATGGATAGATAGATAGATAGATAGATAGATAGGTAGATAGGTAGATAGATAGATAGATAGATAGATAGATAGATAGATAGATAGATGGATAGATAGATAGATAGATAGATAGATAGATAGATAGATAGATAGATAGATAACAATAGAACAATAAACAATATAAATATGGTAATACATCTACTTGTAAAAAATAAATACAAACTTAAAAATAAACAAAAACATTAATAAATATAGCTGGCAACAGCAATGCATTGGGTCCAGGTTAGTCAGTGTGATGGAGTGACAAGCCCTATTCGAAATACTGAAGAATCCTCCTGTTGAAATGTTTTGCCGTAAATGTCCCGTATTTTCAACCTTTCTTTAAAAATAATAAAAATCATAGCAATCCCCGCCTGTCCCGGTTCCTCCAAACAAAACCAATAATTACAGTGTAGGTTGTTTTTTTTATCGTAGATGGATGTATTTTCCTAATTGAATGAAACAAAAAAGTCCCATGTGTAACGGGGAGACGTTCTCAGTCACTCACTCTGTCACTCTCACACAGCCTGTGTGGACTACCCAGAATACAACTCTCATTCATTCGTGTCCGTGGGTTCGACGGTATGCATTTTATAGATATTGAAGCAATCAGTTTTCTTTTTTGCAAAATTGTTCTTTTTGGCATTTTATGACTTGATGTTAAAGCAGTTGACGATGGCAACACATTCTGGACCAGTACTTTTCTTTTGTCTAAATTATTCAGTAACGAACATAATAAATTGTTAAAGCATTTTTTTTTTGTTCAGGAATTGATGCTACATTATGGACTTTGTGGTTTACAACTTTCTTTGTTTTTGTTTATTGTACACATATGCGCAGAGTCTTACAATTCTCTCAATTTGACACGTGACCACTTCAAAATGACATACATTGACATGTTTCAGGCCAGTTGCCGTCACCTTGTTAAACCGTGGCTTTGATGTAATGTACTTGAACTACTTTTGATGACTACGTGTAAAAAAGTGATCAGCCACAACATTAAAACCACCACTAATAACCACCGATATCATGTAGCCCAGCAATAGGATAATTTAATAATTAACAAACCATATAACGCAACATAAATTGATCCCCTTTTTCAAGTGCTGTTTTAGTGCTACAAGTTCTACGAGTGCTACAACATCATCTAGGTCACTTGCTGTCCATGTGCAAACATTCTGGGTCTTGCTCTTAAGTACTTGCTGTCGCACTGATAGCTGCACACTGTTTGTTTTTGGAGCCTCCAAATTGCCTCTTAACAGAGGTGTGGGGAATCAACAGGCATAGCTAAAGGCACTTCATCTGCATTATCTTCTGTCAGATACCTCTGTTTTTTTTGTTTTTTTTTGTATGTCAGGGTTTTTTTCAGTCCTTGTTTCAGAGTTGGGGTTTTTTTTCACAGAGTTTTGTTCAGAGTTTTCAGACAGTATTTTTTGTCGTTTTTTGTTTCCAGACCTTTTAAACCTGCAGCTTTTCTGTGGCATCTGGAACATGAAAACACAAGAAGAATACAATAATTTTATAACACAATTAATAGAGGCTCCTTTCAGTCTGTCATTTATTATTATTATTGTCATAACTCACTGCAATTCAGGAAGACATAGCCAAATTAATTGTCTGTAATGGAATATTATATGTTATAATAAATAAATAATAAATAATAATAATAATAATAAATAATAAATAATAAATCTTATGTTATAATAGCACATGTAATTTTGACTAACGTTTGTGCATGTAGTATACCATTCATTTGGAATTTGGCTTACTATCTAAGGACTGATACAAATGTACGATGGGATATGCGGCTAAATATAGACATAGTTATATACTGTATATAAAAATATACTGTATATACCTACCCATCGTGCTGTGTGTCGGTATACACGTCTGTGTATTCATCCAAACTGTAATTACGCTTAGTGGTATAGCGGTGCTCCAGCGTGTTCTCCTCTCTGCTCGGACAGTTAATAAACTGCTTGTATTTCCAGAGCCCATGTCCTAAATTCCTTTTTAAAGACCCAAACAACGATAACTAGAGCGTGCAGGTGCAACATGAGTGGGCTCCGGATGTGCCATGTCAGGCAATGATGACGCAGTGAGACAGTGACGCTTCTCTGTGACCAATCAGACGTCTGCAAGGTGTCACGTGACCTTAACAGGAGTGGGAAAAAAACCACTGTTTTCTTTACACAAATTCAACCCGACCTGGATTAAACTTCGACAACGGCTTGTCTGGACTGCCCTGAATACAACTAACTATCATTTATGTCCATGGGTTTGTGGACCCATTATGAGCGCCAGACACTTGTACTGTCATTTTGTTCTGAACAAATCTATAGCCCTATAGATTTGATCCCGCCTTGGGCTGGGCCCCTGAATGTAGCTGCAGGCAGCAATGAATGTGAGTCGGCGTGACGTGTGTGGAAAAAGCATGACAACTCGCACAAGATGAGCGTTTTATTGAAAAGTTGGCCAAAACAGTTTGACAAAATAACAAAAGAACAAACTATAGAAATGTGTTTAAACATCGCCTGACATGTAATACCTTTTTTTGGTTACGAACAAGGCCGTCTTCAGAAAGGTGAATAAACAACTTATTGCCCGACAATTTCTGATGCAGTCGCTGCTTCATTCAGGTTAATGTTGATTATGTGAGTGACCATTTATCGGACCAAGTGTATGTGACTGGGAAGAAGCCACCCTTCAAAAAGTGTTTCTCCGAAGCTACAACGTCTCACAGCAAATTCGGTGAGCATGTACTCCTGTCTGCCTGGTGTGAAGCTCTGAGTTATCCTTACAGTGTTGACAGCGGTGGAATTGGCCATTAATGTTGAAGGTTCCTTGACCCCCCCCACACACACACACACGCACACACACACACACACACACACACACACATTCCAGTCATGTGCTTGTCTTTTAAAGTAGTTGACGTCACGTTACGAAAAACACAAAATGAAGTGTGTGATTTAATATGGTTATTGTTATTACTAACTGCAATGCAAGAAGACATATAAACAAATTAATTGTCTGCCTTTGACTATGAAATGTAATGTTTATTGTGGACGACCATGAGGTGTCTCGTCTCGAGTTGCAAAATTGCTGTTTGGCTACATAGCCTAATAAAGGTTATTAGTAATAACGTAATAAAGGTTATGTTACATTATCCACATTCCAAACACAGCACCTACATCGTGAGTTACTGATAATCCAGAATGAGCTGCTTCTTCCTCTTCTTTTGAGGAATTTAACAGCGGTTGTCACTCCTAGATCTGTATCGCCGCGTTTCCGCGCTCCTGCGTATTTACAATCTGTCTGAGTAAGTGTCTTAAATTCTCTTAGTGAAAGTCCAAGCCCAAGTCAAACAGTCCAGAGAATATTTAAAATTGCGGTCAGAAGAGTATCTTGGCTACAGTATTTACAAATGGCAGGTTTCTGACTGATGTTCCGTATCACACAATGATGATGCAGTGATGGAGTGACGCTTCTCTGTGATGACCAATCCGTAGTCTGCTGTTCTCACCTGACCTCACCTTTGACCTTTTGTCATCGCTAACAAGAGTGACAAAAACACTGTTTTTTACTAACGTCTCCTACAAATATGGACCGATGTGGATCAAACTTGGAACGTGGCATGTGTGGACTGCCCCAAATGCAACTATCTACCATTCTTATCTGTGGGTTCCATGGTTTCTGAGTGCCAGATACTGGTACTTTGACATGTGATGATGACTAACAAAGGGCTAACAACTAGGGTTCCGGACCGAAAAATAAATCAGAAAAATGTGGTAATGCAAAATTTTTAAATAATAATTATAAGGGGAAAATTTTTATCCCAATAATAAACAATAAATATCAACCTAAAAATTAACAACAAAAAAATGATTAAAAAAAAACCTTCAACGATAAATAATAAATAATTATAAACTTTTTTATGTATCCATATTTGATTTGATAGTGTGACAGATTGATTCATTTTCACATGCTGTGGTAAACACACTCGTACGGAAGATCTTTAACGGCAAAATCAATTACACAAACCTCATTTCACTATATGGGATTACATCCTTTGTTGCCGTGGTATTGGTGCTGAGTGGGTTTCTGCTAGTCCACATTCTATTGTCGCTCTGGCTGAGCGGCCGCTGGAAGAAGCTTTTCACTGTACTTTCTATTCTATTTTCATATATTTTCTTTCTATGATTTAGGTTGTCTCCCGCTGTGCACTTTCTATTTCCACTCAGATAATGGGGAATTGAAATGGCTTTTGGCTAATGGCTGCTGTGCTAAATGGATTTGGTCCAGTATGTTGTGTGTTCTGTTACAGGATGTGGATTTAAAGCTGCTTTAGGGTCTCACTGTGCGTCCGTTTACTGACAGCGCTGCAGGTGCTCGGAATTATCACTCAGTCCCACTGGTTAGAACATTGGGTTCCAGAGAGAAAAGTTCAATATATGTATTTTGGGTTGAATTTTGGACAAAGTGGTAATATATACTTTATATACACACACAAATCAACCACCACATTATCCACTAATATTTTGTAGGTCCCCCTCGTGCCGCCAAAACAGCTCTGACCCGTCGAGGCGTGGACTCCACAAGACCTCTAAAGGTGTCCTGTGGTATCTGGCACCAAGATGTTAGCAGCAGATCCTTTAAGTCCTGGAAGTTGCAAAGTGGGGCCCCCATGGATCTGGCTTGTTGTTCCAGCACATCCCCATCTTATGACACACCCCTCGGACCAGACGGGCTAGACTTCGCTCCTCACGTGCATCAGTAAGCCTTGGACGCCCATGACCCTGTCGCTGGTTTTGCCCTTCCTTGGACCACTTTTGGTAGGTATTAGCCACTGCATACCGTCAACACCCCACAAGACCTGCGGTTTTGGAGAAGCTCTGACATACTCGTCTAGCCATCACAATTTGGCCCTTGCCAAAGTCATTAAGATCCTTACGCTTGCCCATTTTTCCTGCTTCCAACACCTCAACTTCAAGAACTGACTGGTCACTTGCTACCTAATGTATCTCACCCAGGTACCAGTGACAGGTACCATGATCAAGATGATCAAGTTGGTTACTTCACTTCTTTGTCAGTGGTTTTAATGTTGTTGTTGATTTATATATATATATATACTGTTGGTCCTATGTATTTGTATGTTTTGGGGTTTTATTTGGCCTACAGGACTTCTATACAGTACAGTGTATGGTGTACACTATAAGTAGTGTATAGTGTAGTTTACTCTATAAGATAAAGTAAGATATGCATAAATAAGGTAGTAATTTATTAATCCTACATGGGGACATTTTTCTATTTTATTATTTTATCAATAAATATATAATTATTGTTATTACAAATCATATACAATATATATATACATATATATATAGACAGTATACGTTATATTGTTATGTTTGTTTTTTTATGGACACAGAGAGTTTAATTAGCCTTATAGAGCTGCCCCCACTCGCATTGAAACATTTTAAATATTTATCCTGAGGTAAATACTTTGGGGGATAAATTAGCTGAATCATAATAAACTCTTTGACAGCTCATAGATTAGACGGTGTACTTGTGTAAAGTATCTTAAGTGTAAGTGTTCTACATAGACGACACCACTGCAGGAAATCAATATGCAAGGATATAATAATGGCTGGTTGCCCCGGTGATGGAGCCCAATGCAAAAGCAGCAACTATTGCCTTATGTAATTCGCTGACTCTATGACAAATGCAGCCGCCAAACATGGACTAAAATAATTAGAGGAGTAAGTATTTCCAATGACATGCAGGATTTTGTCAGTGAGCATCTAGTGAAGCGGTTCTCAACCTGGGGTTTGGGGAACCACCACAGGAGGGTCCAGGGTGCTTTATTCTTAATTTCGCTGTTATCTCCAACCCTACAGAACAGACAGGTCTGAAATATGTAATATTACAGATCTTTGTGCCATGAAATGTAGAGTTATGGCCACATTAGAAATTAAAATTGCACTCGTTAAAAAGGGGATCAATTTATGTAGCGTTATATGGTTTATTTATTATTAAATTATCATATTAAATGATTTGTTTACAGGGCACCACCCATGTTTACTACCAAGTGAAAATAATATAAACCAAATTCACTATAATTGATCAGTCTCAAAAGGATTGATAAAATTTAATATCTTTATGGTTATAATACAATTACGATGAAATTAATCCTCTGCATTTGACTCATCCTATAGCAGTGGGCAGCTGCAGTGCAGCGCCTGGGGAAGGATTGGTGCTCTTGTTCCGATACATTTACTTCTGTAGTCACCTTTAAAGAACACAAACAGACAACTTTTTTCAAATAAATGGATTTATTTTATCATGCAAATCTAGTTGAATAAATGAAATAATAGTAAACATATGAAAAAAATAAAATAATAGTAAAATAAATAAGGAAAATACAATGGTAAAAAAAAGATATGATGAAGAAAATAAACAAATAAATGCAGGATTTAAAAATGGTGACTCACTTACAAAGGGAGGCAAGAAGTTATGTGACTCTTTCATCGAATAATAAAAATAGACACGAGACACACTAAGGGCAGTTAACTTCTCTCAAGGAGAAACGAATCAAATTCGACGCAACCCCTATCAAGAAGAATATTTGGAAGCCTTTTGTACGGTGGCCCTGAGAGCGCAACGAACTGCAACTTAAGAAAACACATGCAAATAGACAAAACACAACTGCATTAACATCAAACACAACCACATTAACAGAAAACACACCCGCATCAACAGAAAGCACAAACACATTAACAGGAAACACAACCACATTAACAGAAAACACAACCTTATTAACAAAAAACACAAACGCATTAACAGGAAACACAACCAAATTAACAGAAAACACAAACACATTAACTGGAAACACAATCACATTAACAGAAAACACAAACGCATTAACAGAAAACACAACCGCATTAAACAGGAAACACAACCACATTAACAGAAAACACAACTGCATTACTCACTGCAAACGTGATTCTGAATCATGTTCGCTCGCAACTGACAGAGCTAAACCGAACTGACTGATGAATGCAGGAAGTGATTCAGTTCGATTTGTTCACACAAAAGATTTGAATCTTCACCACACTATCACAGAGCAGAGCCGCAAAAAAAAAAATATTTATTAATTTCATGGAGGATTTGGACATGGTGGTTTAGCGTGGTGCAATTGGTCTGTGATGGTTGTGGCTCCAGGTTGTTTCTTGTATAAATTGTTATATATGATTACAGACATTGAATAATTTAGTTTCATATATTTTATTACGGATAAATCATTCAAGATTAATTCAACCATTGCTTACGGTATGGCTCAATTCCGAGATAGATAGTTACAGCTATCAGCTCTGGAAATAAATTCTCTATCTTTTGGTACAAGTTAATATTGTTGTAATTTTGTTCTGCAGTACCAGGTTACATACACTACTCACAAAAAGTTAGGGATATTTGGCTTTCATGTGAAATTTATGGAAAATGTAAAAAGTTAACGCGACAGTGATATTATATCATGAAAGTAGGGCATTTAAGTAGAAGCATGCAATGGCGAACAATTTATTGAAACATAAGCCAACAACAGTGGTGGGTTTACCACAACAAAAAATGTCAATATATCAACAACTTGTCATGTGGCCTTGAGCATCAATTACAGCTTGACAACGACGTCTCATACTGTTCACAAGCCGACTTATTGTCTGCTGAGGCATGGCCCCCCACTCTTCTTGAAGGGAGGCCCTCAGGTCATTGAGGTTCTGGGGTACAGAGTTACAAGCCTCTACACGGTGACTCAGCTGGTCCCATAGATTTTCTATGGGATTTAGGTCTGGGGAAAGTGCAGGCAACTCGGTTTGAGGTACCCCAGTCTCCAGCAGCCGTTCCCTAATGATGCAACCTCGATGAGCTGGAGCATTGTGGTCCATGAAGATGAAATGAGGCCTGTGTTGTTCATGCAGGGGCACAATGACTGGAATAATGATGTTATTCAGGTAGTATGGGCTTGTCACTGTACCATTCACAAAGTGAAGGGCAGTTCTGTGTTGACTAGACACACCTGCCCACACTGTAACACCACCACCACCAAAGGCTCATTTGGTGACAAAAGTGGCTGATGCATAGCGCTCTCCTTGACGTCTCCAACATCGTTGGCGGCCATCATTTCTGCTCAACGTAAATCGACTTTCCCTCGTCCAGCGTAAATGCTCCCTGGCCCATGCAAGACAATGATGCCTGAGCCTGGTGGTGTGGTCAGGTACCCCTGCAGGTCATCTAGCACGTAGACCACGCCAATGTAAATGGTTTTGAATGGTCTGACGTGAGAAGAGTGTACAGTTATAGTGAAAGGAGTCTAGCCTATCAAAAGCATTTGATAGGCTAGATCATGTCATACAGATTCAGCCTTTGAGTGACCTTCAGGCTCCGTTTTGTGCCAGTTCACAGAGAGCTTAACTCCACTGCTTTTAGATCGTAAGCACTCCGGTGATGATGGCTCTTGCTGGAAAATCATACAGTTAGAATAGTACCGTCTTGATATAGCCGACCAGTGTTCTGCCAGAGATAAACCTAAACCCTTAGCTCACATTATTGATGATCTTACAGTCAATTTCAGGGAACATATAGAAGAGTTGGCCACCATGTACAACATCAACCCCACAACCCTGAATCAGCAGGCAATGAATCAGATCTGCGGAAAAAGGAGAAGGGATAGGGGGCCACTGACTTCAACTCCTGTCGCCCACCTGAAATCACCACCTTCATCCAGTGTTGAGGACCGGGCTCCCAAAGAGGACCATATCCCATCAGGTGTGTCACACCCACATAAGCCTGACTCCTCACCAACATTCCCTATACCAGAAGACATGCAGCGTGTCATAGTAATGAAAGTGTTGAAGAGGATAGCAGATTTTGGGCTCAAACTGTCCCCTGCCAAATGCAAATTCTTTCAAACCTCTGTGAGGTATTTAGGTCATGCAATATCTGCGCAAGGAATCCAGCCCGACCCCGACAAAGTGTCCGCCATAACGAAATGGACACGACTTCAAACGGTCAGAGAGTTGTGGTCCTTCTGGGTTTCAGTGGTTATTACAGACGTTTTGTCTGGGACTATGCCACGATTGTTAGGCCCATGAATGACCTATTAAAAGGAGATGTTTCTGTCAGAGGGAAAGGTCTCAGTTACAGGCAAAGAGTAAGGTCACAGTCACTAGGGGACAGATGGACTGAAAATTGTCAAGCAGCATTTGAGTCAATCATAGAGAAACTGACCTCAGCGCCCGTTCTAGGTTTTGCAGACTGGCGGCTCCCTTACGTGATACATACTGATGCTAGTACAAAAGGCCTGGCGGGCAGCTTTATATCAGGGACAGGACGGATTGACTCGTGTCATAGCATACGCTAGTCGCGGTCTCTCCAAAAGTGAGAAAAACTGGCACACAAACTAGAATTTCTCGCCCTTAAATGCTAGCCGCTCTTTGGATTTACAATTTCAACATACATTAAAAGTCTGGCAAGAGAAATGCCAATGCTGAACCACCTGCAGAGGATGCAGAATCTGAGGAACTAGATCTGCAGATATCCAATCTCAGAAGGGATGCCTGTCAGTCAACTGTGGAGTTCAGTGTACTAAATGAGGAGACTCTGGGAGCTCTATGTATGTGCCATTGGGTAAAGGTCTTTGCAATTTCTGAAGAAAGTACAGTTGGTGAGGAAGAGATACCTCTGATCGAAAGACTTCTGTGTGATGAAGACGCTTAGATGACTTCCAGATGACTTTGAGGAACCTGACCCATGGCCAAGACAACCTGTTCTTCCCGGGATGAGTCATTGGGATTGGCAGAAGTTACAGCGACAGGATGTCAATCTTGCCTCAATTATTGGCATAATGGAGAATGGGTCAGACTTAGGATATCTGGATGTGAGACAAGTACTGCCTGAAGCAAGATAACTATGGAGAGAGAGACACACAAATTGATATTAATTAAAGAGTGCTCTACCGCAAAGTCACAAATCTAAAGAGTGAATCCTTCCATCAATTAGTAATACCAGCTAGTCATAGAGAAAGAGCATTTCAAGGAGTCCATGATGAAACAGGTATGGGTTTAAATAGGACCTTGGAGTTAGCTAGAGCTTGGTTTTACTGGCCTAAAATGACACAATACATCAAAGAAAACTGTAAGAGTTGGGAGAGGTGCATTAGGTGGAAAGCTCGAGCACACAAGGCAGCTAGGCTTGTTAACATGAAAGTCAGTGGCCCCCTTGAGCTCGTATGTATGGATTTCCCACCCCTTCAGCCCGACTCCAGTGACACTCAAAACATACTGGTTGTAACAGACCACTTAGTTTGCTCAAGCATACCCGACACATGATGAAATGGCCAAGACAGTTTTTTATCATCAAGAATTTTATCAGTCACTATGAGTTTCCAAAGAAGCTACATAGTGATCAAGGTGCATGCTTTGAGTCACAGGTTGTGTCCGAACTTTGCAGACTGTCAGGTGTGAATCTCGCACAACTACCTCTTAGAATAGTGGAGGAAGTATGTAAGACCTTTAGTGCATGCATATAATTGCACCCGAAACAATGCAACTAAAGAGGTGCCTTTCTTCCTGATGTGGGAGACAGCCCCACCTTCCGATCGACCTCTGATCACTCCGCAAGGTCACGATCCTAAGACACATTCAAGCTTAGTCCGAGATTTGAAAAACAGACTCAAGTATGCCTATACTTTGGCCACAAGCAATGCTGAAAAGACGCAGCTGTTGAATAAAAAACGCTGGGACGCCAGTAACCACATTACCAATAGATGTTGGTAAGTTTTGGTAAGGAACTTGAGCCTGAGGAAAAAGCATAAAATCTCGGACAGATGGGAATCTATTGTTCACATTATTGTCAAAGAGCCGGATAAGAACATTCAAGTTTACGTAGTGCAACCCGCAAATGGGGAGGGGAGAGAACGTGTGCTCCACCGCGATCTATTACTTCCCTGTGGATTTTTGCCGGTGACTGAAGGGAGGAGGAAGCTAATGTGGTGCAAAGATCTGTCACGCGAGCGTCCCAAATACCTGAAGAAGAGGAGGCTTATAGAACTTCTACCTGAAAATGAGGGGAATGGGAAATGGAAGATGACTTACCTATTCCACATGATGAAGTCCTTCCCGAAAATTCAGTTGAGGAATTGGAGAGTTCCTTAAAACCAGAGGCACCAGTGTTTTCCTCAGAGCAAGACATGTCAGCAACCCAGCAGACTGATGATCCTGACACTCAAGTAGTTGCTGATGAATGTAATAAGGACCAAGAGAGCTCAGTCCCGCTACCTCGTAGGTCTCAGCAAAGCCGGGCTTCCCCAGCTTATTTGGCTGTAGGCCGCATAAGGTTGATTCATCTATAAAGAAAACATTATTTTGTATAGCTTTGATATCAATGCAGCAGCAGATCACAGGTCTGATGCAGTCCAAATATAATGAATATGACGAGGGCGTATTTAATTGTATTTCTCAGAAGGGATGCCTCAGAAGGGATGCCTGTCAGTCTACTGTGGAGATCAGTGTACTAAATGAGGAGACTCTGGGAGCTCTATGTCATATATTTGTCATATATTTCTACTAGGTGAGCATTCATGCTTCAACACTGCTACTTGTTTAAGTGTTTTATGTGTTCACAGACCCTTAAGAATTCATATTGTTTGTAGCTTAGAATTGCTAATGGTTTTAGCTAACAATTTTGCTAGCAAATTGGTATAGCTAAGGGTTTGGCTATGAGGTGATGGCTGCCTAATGTTTACAAAGGTGTATTATCCAAATGGTTTATGCACAATTTAAACTATATTTTCTTTGGGGGTTTATGTGTATTGGGCAAATTAATGTTTGAGGTTGTTGAAGAAATTCTCCCTGTATGGTCGGTGAGGTTAATCTGCCCGCACAGGAATACAAAACTGAGAGCATTAAAGACATTTATTATTTTTTTCTGTTCTTTAAAATAAAAAATAAAGATATTTTATCATGTAGAATAAAGAGAACGATTCAGTGCTGCTCCAAAGCAGTGTTCTGAACAGTCTTCCTCTACTTTACTTGAAGAGACCTTTATAGTCATGAGAGGTTGTGTCCCATTCTGAGACTTCGCTGTTGCCTTCAGTAAAGAGCTGAGAACAAGGAAAACATAACACTTTCGGTGCCGGGAAAGCATAATATGAGTGTTTACACAAATGGTCCTTTTACGATGTAGAAAAACAGAGAAAACAACTAAAACATTTCTGACAGTGGTATACAGGAATGAAAGATCTCCTGTGAAAGAGTCGGGCTTCACCAAACAAATATATGCCTCAGCATTTAGACATCACTTAGTGGTAGAATTATATCATTCATTAACATTGATCATGATTTGTATCTCACAAGGTTCACATAGTAATGAGTTGTAATGTATGTGCTTTACTATAAAGTATGAAAGTTGTATTAATGTTATTACATTAAGATACTCATGGAAATGGATTTGGTTAGGCTACATGTGGTTCAGGTGAGGCGAGACCGCGTGAGAAGCTTGCCTGAAATTCTAACGGCCGGCGCTAACAAGCTCCGGTGCTCGACGTCATCATTAAAGCAGCCTATCGCTTTAATTATATTTCTACTATGTGCCCAGTGGATTGAGGACCTGTTAGTGTGCCCATCATGCGCATTCCATTTGAGGACAGCGAATATATATTGGATCCAAGTATTTGTGCTGGGACTTTCTTTTATGAGAGCTCTCTTTTATTTTATTTTATTTTATTTCATTTATATGGTAGGCCTACCAATGCCTCTTGGTAAACACATTCCTGTACAATTTCTGTTTCCTTCTGGAACAGCTCTACTGGCGAGCAGTGAGAGAAAGAGGTTTATTAAGGACTGAAATATTTTTTTTACATTAGAACGCAACATTGTGTAAGTTTCCTTTTTATTTTTTTGTTTACTGTACAATTCAACCTAAAGATAGATAAATTCTCAATCTTTTGGTACAAGTTAATATTGTTAAAATTTTGTTCTGCAGTACCAGGTTACATGTTAACATGTTTTGTTAATGCGGTTGTGTTTTATGTTGATGCAGTTGTGTTTTCTGTTGATGCATTTGTGTTTTTCATGATTTGCTTGTGTTTTGTCTATTTGCACGTTTTTTCTTAAGGTGCAGTGCATTGAGCTCTTGGGGCCACCGTACTATCAGCTTATGGATCGTTGAGTCATGGTGGAGAGTAATAGCAGCTCTCCAGGGCTGGTGGGCTGAGTGGAGCCATTGGGTGGTTGCGCCCGCCCGTCCATTCTGCCGGTGATTTTCAGCCTCACCATGTGGGCGTGCGCGGTTGGTGGTGGTGGCCCGTTTGGATGGTGTCAGGGAAAGAGGTCCAAAGTTCCCAGGTGGACCGGAACAGTTCGCCGTCTTGGGAAGGCTCAGAATCCGGCGTGCTCCGCAGGCCGTGATTTATTTGTTGCAGAGTCGGGCAGACTGATTAAATGGCAATGACTTCCGTGCGCTTCTCTCATTGTGGTTGAGCGTCGAATCAAATTATTCTCACTACACTGAAAATAATGTAACGTTGCAACAAGTGCAACATAAAACAAAAGAAAATAAAACACAATTATTCAGCGCGGTGGCTGGAGCAGGCTTGTTTAGTACGTGTGAAATTTTGTGAAAACAAAGACTTAAAGAAAATAAATGAAAAATAAAAAACAAAAGAAAAAGAAAAGTTCTAAAACTCGAGTGAGGTGAGGTCCTTTCAATACCTGGTCAAAGGCTTCTTTTAAACACTAGGCTGAGGAGGAGGAGTTTGCGTATCTCCCTTCCTCAAAACTGCAGAGGAGGTGGAGTTTTGTGCTCCTCCCTTCTTTTGACAAATTCTTTCGAACTAGGGAACGTAACTCCTAAGACGCAAAAGTCACATAGCTTCACACAACACTATGTTCAAACCAATTAGTCATTTCAAAAAATATACTCTTGTGGTAATGTTTACATACAAACAAATAACAATTAACAGAACCACATGGTTCAGACATCAGTGATCTTTCAAAACCATTCTCTCAGTAACATAACATTTGTGACTAATTAACTATTTCTAATAACTAACCATTAAAATATAATTTCAACTCTCCGAATAAATGGTCAGACATCTTTAATCTGAATAAACCACACTCAATGAACATTGTAATCTTGGTGGTTATTGCGATTTCTACATGTTGGCCACTAGATGACAGCATGGCCACTTTACAAATTAACACATTTTTAATGAGGTTGTGTAAATTCACCAATTAACATTGCACAGTGATGAGATTTAGGACATTTTTCAAACGTCCCAAGTGGCATTTCCATTGTTTGGGAATGCTGGCAAGTGTTACAGATCCTGTGTTCTCATCAAGGGGTCCGTACCCCCTTCTGTGAGTCTCTGGGGAAGAGGGTCAAGGCAGACAGTCCTGCTGGTTCAACTACACAAACATCAATGGAAAGGCTTTATTCACTTTTCTTTTACAGTGTGCATTAGTGAATTGGCTAACAATATGTAAGTTAAGTTAAGTTTCACGCATAATCATGAAAAATGTATTATGTAATATGTTCTATCTTATTATGTTTTACATTGTGAAAACATTAAAGTACCTGAAAAGTGAAAATAAGATTGTGTTCTGAGTTTGTCACAGAAAAATGTGTTATGAACCACACAACAATTTGAATGATAAAGAAAATTGTCACTCCGTGGCCTGCTAGCATGCAGCTAATGCTAACGTAACCAAATCCTGTGCAGTCAAACCAGCGGGGTACAGCGGGGTGGAGAATCCCTGCTGTGTATCTCGCTGTGCGACATCGTCGGCGCAACATCAGGGGGATGCCAGGGGGGTGCACCTGGAGGCACCCACGGAATTGGTGTCAAGACTGGGCATGAGTTCACTGTCTCACTGGAGACACCTTTTGCTCCAGGTGTTTATTCCCAAGACAGCATTTTATCCCAAACTCCAGGCTGTTAGCTTAGCTTACTTCACCACTGATGCTCTGATTCCGACGGGTGCTTATATAGTGTTGGAGGGGGCTTGCCAAGTCCACTTTACCCCACTTACTAACTCCGCAATTTTGTACTACATTGTTTAATCTTTTCACACTTTTTTAGCAATTACTTTCTAATATGTATAATGTGTTTAGAAACAAATCACTGAATTACTTTACAAGGACTTTAAACAAGATTGTGTTAAGTTTTGTGATTTTAAAATTATTTTATATTATTATCATCGGGTCAGTAGTTTGAAATCCCTGCTTCAAGGCCTGTCCATACAGTACCGCCCGGTTGCTTTTTCGTGCTCATAGTCACGAAAATTAATCTATTGAATCTTGTCCAGGAGCACCATTGTCTGACTTGTTTTGTGCTAAAAAATAACAGAATTTAAATCAATTAATTTCAATGGGGACATTTTCTTCGACTTTAGAATAAGGTGGGGGGGGGGGGGGGGGGTGCATGGAGAAGGAAGTGGGGCCGCAGATACATATACAAAAAAAATAAATAAATAACATGACGAAAGTACGCCAGGTGGGGGGTGGATGTATTACAATTTAAAATGCAAGGGTTTCAATTTCATTCTGATTTGCACTAAAGCAAGCACTTAACCCCTTAACTGCTCCCAGGGTGCTGCCATATGGCAGTCCACTGCTCCTACATATGTCAGTTACAACGATGGATAAAATGCAGAGAAATGCATTTCGTTGCCTCAGTACTTATACTCTGTACTTTACAATTAGTTGAATCTAATCTAATCTAAATAAAAGCTGGATACTGATTTAGCATTTTCTCTATGGAATGGTCTATTCAATTCAAGGTTGGGCGAGAATAGGGATATAGGGTCATACCATCAGTTTGAATTTCATTCATAGATCCAATTTAGCTGGATATAATAGCAGCGTTTGTGCAGCTGTGTACCCCAAGTACCCATCAGCCAGTGTGGTAAACATTTCCATGGCAACAGCGAGCTCCACCAATCAGAGACGTCACTGTAACACTAAGGATTCTGGGTGGTGTAGTACTTCTCCAGGACATTGGCAATAATACATGTTTTTCTTAAAACAAGTTTGATATCAAACAAACGTGTGCCTTCTACAGGAGCAAAAACAAATGTGACAGAGATTGGTGAAAGGTGGACAAAGTTGGGAAACACAAAGTCCAAAATCACGAAAGTTATATATTTTTTCATGTGTTTTTCTTTTTTATTTATATTATTAAAGTTAAAATGTTGAAGAACCCACTCAATATGAAAAACAATCGTTTGAGGATCACTAAATGCTTATTTAGTACAATTCTAGAAACTAAATGTGACCCACTGCAGCAAAACCCACTATCGCCAGGAGCAGCCAAATAAGTTGAAAAGGAAAATTTGATTTTTACAGATTTGTGTTCCTTTGTGTTTTGTTTTGTTTTATCGCTCAATGTATTTTCAAAACCGAGTTTGATTTATAAATAGTAGAAAAATGTTAAACCGTGGAATTAAATATTCCCGTCAGATTACATGGGGAACACACACAGTTCACTTACCGAGATGCTGAACACGCTGAACAACGCAGATCGATGGTTTCCTTTAAAGCAACCATCCAGGTGAAGATCATTCCTAAAAAACAAAAAATAAAAACATAGGGGGCATATACCAACGAAGAAGTAGTGCTGACGTCACTTCTGTAAACAAGAGGAGGATCCTTCGGTTTCACTTGTCTGTAAAAACTTTCATCTCTGTGTTGTTATGGATTACGAGAAGCAGGTGGCGGAAGATCTAAATCATATCGCAGACCTTAATCTGACCAGTGCGATAGATCTAAGTCAGTGTAAGCAGTGCGCACTGGAGTTCACTTACAGCAATGACAGTCAGTTCTCCGATAACGATGCTGAATCTGATATCGGCGTTATCCCAGACTTGGAGAACATTTCAAACAGTGGATTTCAACCTGAATGTGACGATGAAACTGAATATTTTCAAGAACCGACGATACGCCCGTTGTTGTCACAACGGAAGAAGTTGATGACGTGAAGTCCGTTGAGGTTGGTGATGCTGATTATGAACAAGTAGCAATGGATAAGATTCTCAAGTTTACCTGCAAATGCAGCCAGGGGCAAAAAGAAAACGAAAAAAGGCAGCCCCAAACAGGCTCTCAGATGGTAGCTGGGGTAGGATTAGCCCACATAAGAACTTCAGGAACTTTGAAGATATTTGGCATATGCACATTTATATATTAAATAACACACCGAGGCTGATAAACAGAGACTCATATTATTGATACGTACTTTTAAACTCCTAAATAATTTCACTTTTATAAAACATGTGTATTCTTACTGTTAAATAAAAGCCTTTTTAAAAACAAAAGATGTTGTGTGTCGATGACGCTGTTCAACATTCCCTCAAAACACAACAACAATGCAGAGATTGCCCAATTCAGCAGGGTGTCAAGTCCCTATTCAGCAGGGTGTGTCAAGTGGCCATGTGACATGTAGCCATGCGGCTTTGTTGGTCCTCCCACCATTTGCATTCTGGGAGCTGGCTGAATAAAGCCAAGTGTGGGGGGAAACTTTGAGGGTGATTATCTCAGAAACACAGTTTGCCACACTGCCCACGCAGTGCATTGCACTGCTGCCTCACAGCAAGAAGGTCCTGGGTTCGATTCCCGCCTGGGGCGCTGTTGGCACCGTGCTCCGGCGGGTTATCTCCCAAATAGGAGCCTTTCTGTGTGGAGTTTGCATGTTCTCCCCGTGCTCACATGGGGTTTCCTCCACCTCACGTCAGTAAGGACCCCCACTAAAAAACATGCACCCATCATCGTCTGACCAGCGATGGACATTTATCACCTGGTCCCTGGGCGCGTCCACGAATGCTGCCCACTGCTCCTGGCTGTGCCCCCGGAGGAAGGACAAGCCAGGAAGGGTCAAATGCAGAGGATCCATTTCACCGGCCACCATCAAAAGCATGTGTGTGTGTGTGTGTGTGTGCAAGCATGTGTTGTAGTGTGGTGTGTTGCGTGACGAATAAAGACTGTTTCTCTTCTTTCTTTCCTTGTCATTTAACAAGTCATAGTTTAAAAAAATATTTGTTTGATTTGAAGTCACACCTTGTTTTGAAGCTCTGATTCTTCACTTTCAAATAATGCGAAAATGTTGTTGTTGATGTTCTGGTCTCTGTGTCTCAGTCTTGGGCACATTGTGTGGGCATGGACATTTGTGGGTGTGTAAATTTGCATCTTTGGTTTCACTGGCTATGGTTCCAGAGTTTCAGCTTAAACCCCTCCCATAGCTGTCGTCTACAGGATTAAAAAGTAGCCTACATCAGCAACCTGTACTGACAGGTGCTAAATCCAACGTGTATTGCATTTGTAATAAGCAACATATTCCATGTTTGTCACACATGGAGTTCGCTAGCAGCTCCAGAGCAACAGGTCTGAATCGTGTCATTTTATTTAAGTCCCAAACGTTTAAAAAGTTGATGAAATGTCTCTGAGGGACAAGCAGTGTTTAATCTGTTTGAATGGAACTGTGTCGTTGGAAAGTTCCACAGAGTGATTTCTTTCCACAGAGACACCGTGAAGCAGGACTCTGTGGGCTACAGGTAGTGGACAGACACCTCATAACTTTTACAACAAACAACAAAGACACACGCAGGAAGTGTATCGGCTCTCATAGCGATCTCTCATCCCTCAGCCTCCTCCAGCCATGTGCAGACAGGGCTCCTACATTATCCACAATGCAAAGATTACTGGCTCATTACTTTAAATTACAGTTATTTTAAATTGCCTTGTTTAATTTATTTGATTTAGTTATTTAAGTTTCTTTCACCCAGATATATTTTTTCAATCGTTTGTTGATTTTTGTTGAGTTTAGAAGAAATTATTCATCTATTCATATGATATACTGTATAATGGTGTTTTTTATATTAATTACAAAGATTTAATATGCTATGTCTGTCATCAATCACTTCTCAATTGTGCTGGTATTTGGGATGCGGCAAAATCCTATTATATCTTTTGGCTTAAAAACAAAATACACATTTTGGCTTAATACATTAGGCTTAAAGGATTAGGGTTAGAGGCTTAAAAGCCTATAAAATAAGAAATATATTTTCACATTTTATAGTGCTTACATTTAAGATTAAAGTGTATTTTAATGTACATTAAGCAATTTAAACTTGTCAGCCCTGCAATTTTCTTTCCTGACAGATAATGACAGTAGTCTAGTGGGGGAATGGTTGGGGGTGGAGTTAACCAGCTATTGTTCCCACCCATTACCTGTCTCTGAAGTGTGAGAAGAGTTCAGGATCTCTGAGGGGAATTTTCTCTGCTCGAGGCGTTTAGGTGTACCGACATTCAAATAAGCATATCTTCTTCAAATTATTTAATTCCATTGTATGACACATAATTTGGAAGCTTACAACCTGCACTTTCACATTTGAAAAATAACCTTGGCCTACTTGGGAACAACAACACACAAGACTGTCACAAATTATTATATACATTACGTAATATTTAAGCAATGTATATACAAAACCAAAACAAACAAAACGAAGCCAAACACATTTTTGGAAAGTTCTAATCATGTAGGTTAACATATGTAAGTTTGTAAGATTTCAGTGGGCCCTAAACTGAGATATCGACCTTTGATCCCTGACCAGAGGTCACATTTATAGCCCTATATCTCAGTTATGAAAGAGCTACCAAAAGAAGGTATACTGTTTTGGACAGCTCTGGACATGTACTTTTAGAGGGGTGGTTGTGTCAATAGGGGGCACCACGGTCTAACATAAAATTCAGGGCTTTGCAATTGACATATGTAAATTCTGACAACGCAGCTATATTCACCGGCCAAATGATCCCCAAGAAACCCATGCATGTCGTTTTCCATCCATATATTTGTTTCATTTTCAGTGTTTTAAAAATACATCTACTTTACCCATGAAGCAATTGCACCAAGATGCATAACAAAATTGTGTGGAATTGTAGTTTTTTGTAGTTGGCTAGGGTTTGGGTTTCAAACGTTTCGAAATAATTGCGCTTTGCAAATAACATATGTAAATTCAGACAGGCAGGTCTATTCCCCGACCAAATGACCCCCTAGTAACACATGAATGTCGTTTTTCAAACATAAATTTGTTTCATAAATGTTCATAAATTATTGCGTTACGCAATGTATGCGTGTCCCACCACGGCAAAAGCCGCCATCTCCCACATTTCTAAAATCACTAGGAGCAGCCAAATAAGTTGAAAAAACATTTCTAGAACGAAAATTCGATTTTTACAGATTTGTGTTCCTTTGTGTTTTTTTTTTAATCTCTCAACGTTTTTTCAAAACTGAGTTTGATTTATAAATAGTAGAAAAATGTTTAACCGTGGAGTTAAATATTCCTGTTAGATTACATGGAGAAACACAGTTCACTTACCAGGACGCTGAACAGCACTGAACAACCCAATCGATGGTTGCCTTAAAAGCAAGTGTCCAGGTGAAGATCATTCCTTCATATTCCATGTGATGTGAAATCACAATGTTAAACCGTTTTGATAGAATTCAACCTTTAAATCGTACTACTTTTACACACACAGAGCCATTGTCTTGAAGCGGCGAGGAAGAACCCTTCGCGTCACGTACTGACGTCACTTCCGTAAACAGACAGTTAAAGCGCAGCACGGGGGTGTTACGGTCTCACTTGTCTATGAAAACGTTCTTCTCCGTATCTTTATGGATTACGCGAAGCGGGTGACGGAAGCGCTGAATCGTATTTTGGATCTTCATCTGACCAGTGCAATAGATCCAAGACAGTGTTAGCAGCGTGTACTGGACTTCATTTTCCGCGATGATAGTCAGTTCTGTTGAATCTGATAATACTCCGAACTTGGAGAGATTTCAAACTTAATGTGACGATGAAACAGAATATTTTCAAGAACCACCGGAGGAGACCGACGATTTGTCCGTTGTTGTTACAACGGAAGAAGTTGATGACGTGATGAAGTCCGTTGAGGTTGGTGACAGATTTTCAGATTTTCTGAGACTTATAATGTTGATGGACTCTACATTTTGTTGTGTTGTCCGTACTTTTAAACTCCAAAAGAATTCCACTTTTATAAAAATGTATATTCTTACTGTTAAATAAAAGCTTTTTGAAAAACAAAATTAGTTGTGTGTTGTTGAGCTGTTCGTGATTGGCCCATTCGGCAGTACGTTAATTAGCCATGAGGCTTTGTTTGTCCACCAACCCCATTTGCATTCTGGGAGCTGGCTGAATGGACCTGATGTGGGGAAAAATTTGGAGGTGATTATCTCAGAAACAGGGTTTTCATCACACTTGTCATTAAGAAGTCATAGCTTTAAAAAATATTTGCTTGATTTGTGTGGAAGCTCTGATTCTCCACTTTCAAATGTTGCAAAATAAACGAAACAACTTGGAAGCCGCCAAATGACCCTAAAGTACGCGATGGGTCACATATAATAATTTGTTTTCCTCCTGTAGAAGCCACAAGTCTGTATGATATCAACATTGTTTTAAGAAAAGTTTAAGAAAAGGCGTGGAGTCTCCGCTTTATGCCTGGGCGCTAATTACAGATGGAGGGAGACAGGTCCCGATATAGACCTGATCTAAGGTCTCCTATAACCTTCTCTCCTCTCCTCCTGTGATAAGCAGACTGTGCTGCGACTCTGCTGTGCGCACAATAAGCCACTTTCCCTTTTGCTTTTGTAGCGTCAGTCTTGTATTGATAACACGCTTAGTATTCTACAATTTCGATTTTTTTTTTTGATAAACGTCGGCGCTGATACGCAAAAATGAACGAAATGGGTTTTATTTCTCCAAAAAAAAAAAAAAAAACAGGGGGGGTAGGCACGTAATTGAATCGGTCTATGCCCAAACACCGATAACCGCGCCAACCCTATTATCCCTATTCTCGCCCAACCTTGAAATTAATAGACCAGTCAATAGAGAAAAAGCACTATCCCGCTTTTATTTCATCATAGAATTAAATTTAAACCCATGCATTTTAAACTTTAATACTTAATACTTCCACGTCCAAAATTCTTTATTTTTCATCAAAATAACTGAAAGAAACGTTCCATCAATCGTTCAGAGCAGTTGCAAGCAGCTCACATCTTTATTAATTATCACTATTTTGATCTGGAATTGAAATGAATTCAGATACGCCTGTTTCATCTCAGTAGACCTCCTGATTGAGAGAACATGGTTTCCACGGCGCTTAAGAATTTGACTATGACTAACATGTGCCAAATGTTAGTCATAGAACACTTTCTGTTCTGTATTTCTGGCTATTTGATCTTATTTGGCTATTTTAATTGAATTTCTTTTATAGATTTTTTTCTCACATTTTGTGCTCGTTCTCTGTACAGAAATGCACCAATCGTCACCACAACACATTCCTCGTAATGAACTAAACAGTTTTATGATTTGCAGAAACCAGTTTTATGGTAAAAAAAAAAAAATTCATTAAAATATCGGATTTAAATATTCAATTTCAATGTACAATTTAAAAAAAGACTATGTTCTTCATAAAAATATAACAAGGTCCACCCTAAGAACAAATAACCCTTGTTTGCCCTTTAAAAATATATTTTGCTCAATGCTAATTCACCATTACCTCATCCAACCGTATGAATTTAGGCATCATGAATTATTTTAGGGAAGTTTTTTTTATTATTGTTATTTTTGGGACCAGAAAAGGCCTGAGACAGACATTAAAGTGAGAATATGCTGTCGGACACCAGACCCGCAGAGTCACTTCTCTCTCTCTCTCTCTCTCTCTCTCTCTCTCATAACTTTTTATTTTCATATTCATATGATTTCCTGTGGCCCTGGTAATGGAGATTGAAAAGAAATGTGGAAATAGAGAGGGAGAGAAAAAAGAGCCTGTTCAACATTCTGAGCGGCTGGCGTTAATTTAATGCTCCGTCTATCTAATATCATAATCCCATGAAATGCGACCGAGGGTAATTTTGCCCGTCACCACCTCCGAGTCCGCCGGCTCTGGCCACACACACACCCAGGGATTAGGGATCATATTTGGGTTAAAAATGGGGGAAAAAAAAAAAAAAAAAAAAGCTTGAAACAAAAACAAGGTTTATGTGTCACATAAAAACAAATATGTTGTTTTTTATCACTTAACTCAGATTTGTAAAACACAAAAATACACTGGACAGACAGACAGACAGATAGATAAGGCTGTAACAGTATAGAGGGGGACTGGGGATTTAGGGGACTGGAGGTTCAGTGGGGACTGGGGGTTTAGGGGGGCTTGGGGTTCGGGAGGGGTGGGCTAAGGGGGGATCTGCCCTGCTGACTATCTCCTCTGGGCAGGTTCCGATCAAATACTCTTTTTTTCCACACCAAAAGCATTTTATAGTGTCAGATGTCGCACAACCAGTGTTATCCATTTCGATTCTGTATTTCAATGTAATTTTCAGTTCCGTTGCATTGTTTCTGAAAACCATAAAGACTTGCTTTCTAAACGAAAAAATGTGTTTAAGCTGAGGAGCTTTGCAACCTAAGGAAATCAATGAAATGAGGGAAACAATCCACAACAAAATAAACACTGTCCAGAAAAATCACCACCGGCTACTCATTCTGGAAGCAAATTTAACAGCTCCTCTATGGAGTAACTGGGGCGAGTTTCCCCGCATGCCGGCGAGTGAGCGCCGCCCCCCCCCGGGCACGAGTTGCCGGCATCTGCCCGGCAGCGACCACAACAAAGAAACTAAATTCAAACAACGATCACAAACAACAGAAAATATAAAATAAACTACGTGTTTAAAATGAACGCAGCAACACAATAGTAGAAAGAAAAAAACAAGAGAAAGTTAGAAAAAACTCCCTCAGGCTGTGTGAATTTTGATCAAACTTGGCTGGGTGGGCCTGAGTACCAAGTGGGTAGACCCAGGCCATCCTAGGCCCACCCACAGCTACATGCCTGGTGGATAAACGGACAGACAGAGAGAGAGAGAGAGAGAGAGAGAGAGAGAGAGAGAGAGACAGACAGACAGACAAAAAATAAAATAAGCAATAAACAGGAAAATATGGCAATATACAATTGACCAAAAAATGAACCATAATCCAGAAAATGTTTTTAATTCAATGTGTTTCAGGAATGCAGTTTGGCTTATTTGGCGCAGAGGGAGGGTTACCAAACTTAAGAGAATTAGAAAATAGGACATTAGGACATTGGGACATTGGGGGGGGATTGATTGTGTATCGATTAGAAAAAAATATATATAAATATATGATACAATAATCTGGCTTTTTATGACAGTGGGCGTATTACTGTACTTCAGGCTCTGTGAGAAGGAATCGTCTTTTGGGCTCTTTAGGGGATTGATTGCATGACAATGATATCCATTTAATCAAACTTAATGTTTTGTCTTTTTATTATCGTTGTGAATTTTTCATTGGCAGTGCTGCAATTTTCGTCCCCCAAATGATGAGTAAATGATCTTCACTTTATGTCTGGAAGTCTAGGTGGGTTCATTAATTTATGAGACTAATGGAAGAAAACTGTTGGAACGTGGTGTTAATCAAATCTGATATTAGGAACAGCAGGAAGCCCATGTATTTTGGAAACAACATTAATACCATCAAATCATTTCAAACCCCTCTAGATGAGCCAGAGTGTGTGTGTGTGTGTGTGTGTGTGTGTGTGTGTGTGTGTGTGTGTCTGTGTGTGTGTGTGTGTAATAATCTCATTAAGACGATCAGCCCGTTGACCTCAATCAGTCAAAGTTAAAACCCCAGCGTTGAGGGGCTCCCTAAAAAGGTTCCCATCACAAATCTAACTGCATATTTGTTATTGGCATGTTTCACAAACGTGTTTCTGCCACGGCACGCTTCTTACCATAAATAACTAAAAAGTTGTGACAAAACATCCCAAAGCCATAGAACTCTACTGATTATTATGGCCTCGTAATAGCTAGTGATGCACGACTCGCAAACGATTTGTTTGGAGTGAGCAAGTCATTCAAATGACTTTGAACGAGTCTGGAGTCACTCCGGCAAAAAAGTGGGCGAGCGAGTGAATCTTTGACTCACAAAGTAAAAACAGAAATATGGGACAAAATTAAAATCCAAGGTCAAAAAGGGCTTGATTAAGGGTCCAGCCTGAAGCGGCCGGAGCCCTATGGTTTTTGTTCAGCACAAAATGGCGGTCAACGTGTCTCAGAAATGTCGAACCGACGGACATGAAAGACAGACAGTTGTATTCGGGGCAGACGAGACAAGCCGTCGTCCAAGTTTCATCCACCTTGGGTTGAATTTTTGTGAAGAGTTATGAAAACAGTGTTTTTTTCACTCCTGTAAAGGTCACGTGACACCTTGCAGACGTTTTATTGGTCACAGAGAAGCGTCACTGTCTCACTGCGTCATCATTGCCTGACATGGCACATCCGGAGCCCACTCATGTTGCACCTGCACGCTCTAGTTATCGTTCTTTGGGTCTTTAAAAAGGATTGTAGGACATGGGCTCTGGAAATACAAGCAGTTTATTAATTGTCCAAGCAGAGAGGAGAACACGCTGGAGCATACGCCAAAAAAAAAAAGTTGCAACTTCAGTGATAGAAGTTAACGCATTTCTCCGGGTGTTTAACAGGCTCATTTCATCAGGGTGGTGCACGGTTTGGAGGCTCCAGGAACGAGCAGGGTGCAGCTATCAGTTTGACAGCAGCACTTAAGTGCAGATACGCCGAAGCACAGAGCTACAGATCCGAGAGACACGCATCACAACGTCATGCACGTCACACCGACTTAGCTGGACCCCATGCATTGCCGTTTGCGGCTACATTTTATAATGATATTGAATGGGACTGATCTACACTTTGCAATCCACCAAAAATAAATAATTTTCGCCCCGATTCAATTATCCTTGTGAGAATTCCATTTCCAGCTCAGAGCCAAACTGACTTCTCACTCTGGCACGTGGTTCAGGAAGACCTCCCTCATTCACCGCGTGTTACAACAACTGAAAGAAATTATTGAATACTCAGAAAATCAAGCAACTCTTCACCAGATCGACTCTTTAAGAACCGAATCTCAAAAAAAAAAAACCCCAAAAAAAAACCTTTCATCACGACTGATAGTTCTCGCTTTCAGAGTCATACTTGCACTTCTTTCTGATAAGCACCAAGCTTCTTTTCTGCTGGAGCCTGACAAATTTGTGCAACCTAGCAATTTCAACTTGCAACACAAGAGCTGGTTCCCATGATTTATGTATTTTACGTAGAATTTGAAATGTTTTCTGGCACCGAAACACACTGCGTAATTGAAAAACACTGTATTATTGCCCACACAATGGCAAACTTAATAGGCTGTTGTGGTCGTGAGCCATGTAAATAATTCGGCTTTGTGTAGCTGTCAACCTCGAGCGATCTAACAACAACCCATATACCAGCAACCTACAAGGTCTAACAGAGTAGAAAGGGGAGACAGCTCCATTTGGAGGGGACGTTATTTAAGGCGGCCCCCGTTTGGGGACGTGGTGTAGTGGTCCGCCAACTATTACTGCAGCCACGTTTGATGTAGGAGAGTGACCTCCAACATTATAACGTCCTCCTCCGAGTCCAAACCAACCAACAGGCATTAAGGGAAGTAACGAGGGGGGATCTATCTTGTTGATGTGTCACTCGCGGAGCTCACCGACACAGGCAGTGTTGCTGTCATACCTTTTCAGTTGTAATTTGTACAATTATTTTGCTAAAGATAATCCCATATTTTATACTTTTTTCAGTGAGCACTTTATAAGAAAGAGTCATTCGAATGTATTTGCATTTTGCATGTGCTTGCATGTGTTTGCCAATATTCCAAGTTTTGGAATTTGCGGTGAATTTGATGGACAGCTTAGCTAGTTGTGTTGAGTGAACTGTGGATATGGATGAACATTCACAAAAAAATAACATATTGCAATTTTGAATGGAATTCTGGGACTAGTTGTGTGATCCACCCAACACAGCCAATGTTATAGATTTGCACTTTAACCAATCAAGCTGTTAATAAATTCACTATGTAAATAATAACAGCATCATGAAAACAGCACCGCACCGTACTTTACTACCAAAATATATAAAACTTGAGTCATCGGTCCCACTATAAAATGTTGCTTTACTTAAACGTATATTTAATATATTTTGATATACATAACATATACATAACATCCATTTTATAAAATGAGATGAGTCATACTATCTTATCTTCCCTTATCTCATACCTGAGGTAATACCTCTTAAAAGTAACAGCCCGTTCACGAAGGGAATCCATAAATATTGAATAATCTGCCGCTCAGCGGAAAACAAATGAGCGTAATCCATCCGCCGTGGAGTTGTCTGGAACGGTTTATTATGATTAAGGACGAGCACAACAAACATATGGCTGCCACACTCTGGTGAGGCTCTGCCATGCGGCTGATCTTTGAATACCACCGCCATCTTTCATACGCCGTACGTCGAGGTTCCTTGCTGTGTGTGTGTTACTCAATAACGACACAAATTAGTAAAACCCACACAGCTGCTAGAAAGAATGAAAAGCGGGGGGCGTGAGATGACTAACCTAATTATGTCAACACACAAGCACAAATTTACACATTCGTGAACATCCAGGAATACAAATAAAACATATAGGCCGTTCATGATGTCGCTTTGAGAGTGTTAGATATAGTGATGCAGGACTCGTAAACAATTCCTTCATAGTGAGCGATTGGTTTAAATGACGCAGGAGTCGGGAGTCGCTCCGGCAAAACAGTCGTTCGTTTGCAACCCGGTGAATGCAACCAGACGTACCGGCGCTCTCCGCGACCCAGTCCCCCATTCGCAAATCAAAAGAGCCTCACGATGAGAAGTTCCGCTCTTGTTGGAGAGCCAGCTCTTTACGAGTGACCCGTTGGCATTCCACCAAAATGAACAAATTCAACAGAAAATCTAAAAGATTCTTGCGAGAATACCATTCACAGCTCAGAGCCGAACCACCTCGTATGACTCCCGCGACGCCGACTCAACCAATCATCGGAAAAATTTGAACACGTCATTCGAAAGCGCCGACTCCCCAAAACAAGCCCAACTTTTCATCGCTAAATTAGATTATCCAAGATCCGCAGGTCCAGGTATATGGTAATGACGCAGAGACAGAGAAAAGCTCATCAATCAGGAGCATTGTTTATTCAGCAGAGGAGAGGAAGAAGAAGAGGAAGAGGAGGAGACGGGAGAATGCGTTGGGAAGTTTATTCGAGTTCTTCGGAGCGTTGCCTTCGTTTTTGTCATTAAATATGCAATGAAATGAAATCAGCTTGTGCGCATTGGGCTGAGGCGATGGAAATGATTAAGACTGGAGACGGCACATGGGAGCTCCTCTCACACACACACACACACACACACACACACACACAGTAGTTATCTGGTGGTTTGTGAGCGCGGGGAATGTTGATGAGCGCCGGGGCTTCATTAATACCCGGACTTGATTCTGATACCGATAATCAATCACAGGACTCTGCGGCACATTCCAGTGGCTCCGGGGGCTTCTGCGGTGGTGATCGATACGATGATGAAGCGGCTCGTCCCCCCGCGGGACACTCCCCGCTGCCGCGTACTCACCAGTACACAAACTGCGGGACATCCTGGGAAGGTGCTTTATGCCAACGCCAGACTGTTCCTCTGCAGCGGTCTGAGGTTATGAACTATCTGCAGCAGGAAGGTGATGGATGGAGGTTTCAGCCTTCCGCTCAATTCCAGCTCAAAGACATTTTGTTTACTCTGTGTGCGCGTTGACTTATTTTGTTTACCGGCGATTTTTAAGCCCTGTCCACACGTAGACGGATATTTTTGAATAGGTTGTTTTTTCTCTACGTTTTGGCCTCGTGGCCACACGGAAAACAGCGTTTTAGGAACTGGAAAGTTGCATTGGGAAACTTTCCCAAACCCTGTTTTCCGTGTGTTTGTGTGGAGGGAGTAAAACATGTCTTGAAAACACTGACGCCAGGAACTCAACTTGCCTGTGTCGTTCGCCATGCCTCCATGAAAGGTTTCGAAGTCTCTCCAATATTCTGAAGCCGCTCAATACACCGCATGGTCCTAATGTTCTTCTGTGGCGTTTAATTGAAGTTTTATGACAGATTATCGCCCCCTACTGGCCTGGCCTGCTTATGTGAGCGTTTTAAATCGTTTTTGCATTCTCCTGTGGACGAAGAGATTTTCTAAAATAGCGTTTTTGGTTAAAGAGAGGGGGACTTTTTTTTTCTTCCAGAAATACCCATATATGAATTTTATGAATCATTTATTTTATTTATTTAACTTAGTTTTATTTAACTTAACATAACTTTTATATATATATGTGTGTGTGTGTGTGTGTGTGTGTGTGTGTGTGTGTGTGTGTGTGTGTGTGTGTGTGTGTGTGTGTGTGTGTGTGTATAAAATGTATATCATATATATTTAATGCCATGAAATTATTTATTTAACTTAATTTGTGAAATAATCTTTTTTTTTAAATATTATTTATATTTATTTATCATTTTTTAATTACACATTGTATCGGTCTGTCTGTCTGTCTGTGTCTGTCTGTCTATCTATCTATCTATCCGTCTATTTATGACTGCAGCTTAATCTAACTAGTGATGAAACTAGTGGTCAGACATTAGGACTGGAGCTTATTCTCACGTTGTGTTTTCTCATCCTTTTCCCCATATTTCCTATTGACTAGTATTTGCTGTTTGTTTTTTTTGGGCACATGCGTGAATTAGCATGCTTTTTGACAACAAATTTATTTCATCAAATCACCACAATGGCTACAGCAAATTTGTACCTACCTCAACAGTACACCTCTAGAAATTCCCATTTTTTCCATTGTTTTTGCGTTTATGTCGAGGCTTTTAACATAATGTAATATTCTTTGGTTGCTCTGAGGTTTTCCTACAAAGGTGAGTTCTGCATCCTTCAATGGAGGAAATATCTCGTCTCCTCTGACCATTGACCTCTGATCTGCTCTTCAGCGTTTTGAAGTAATACATTATCTTATCCATCGCTGCCCTTGCCTCCATGTCCTTACAAATCTGCAATATGCTCCATTTTACCTCCTGGTCTAAAAAAAAGAAAAGAGTAAAAAAAAAGCACATTTCAGCATCAGTTTAGATGCTTTGGAATCCCAAAACGGAAGAAAGGGTGAGATGGGATGGAGTGATTGTTTGGGAAGGTGTGGCAGTAGTTACGCTTGAATGAAGAGAAGGGAAGGGGGAAGAGACGAGAGAAGAGAAAACGAGAGGCAGCGTGAGAGCAGCGTAGGGAGAAGAAATGAGAGGAGGCGAAGAGAGGAGAGGAAGAGGGGAGGAGAGGAGAAAGAGGGGATGAAGAGTGGAGGAAGACGAGGAGAGGAGAGGAGGGGAGAAGAGTGGAGGCTCGGGGAGAGGAAAGGAGATAAGAGAAAATGAGGAGGGGAGAAAGTAGGGGAGGGGGAACGAAAGAGTGATGGGGATTAGAGGTGAGGAGGAGAGGAGAGGAAAGGAAGAGAGTGAGGGGAATAGAGAACAGGAGAAAAAAGGAAAGGAGAGGTAGAGAGGGATGAGGAGGAGAGAGGAGAGGGCAGGAGGAGCGGAGCGCAGAAGACAGGGCGAGAACAAGGGGGGAAAGATAAGGGGAGGGGATGAGACAACAGAGGGAGGAGAAGAAGGAAGGAGAGAAGATGAGAGGAAGAAGAGTGGATGAACAGAGGAATAAGAAAAGAGAAAATGACAGCAGGAGAGGGGAGGAGAAGGGAGGAGAGAAGAGGAGGAAAGAATAGGAAAAGAGGGATGGAGAGACGATGACGAGAGAGAAGCATGAGGAGAGGATAATGGGAGAGGAGAGGAGAGGGGAAAGGATGAGAGGAAAGGAAAAGAGAGGAGGAGGGGAGGGGAAGAGGAGGAAGGGACAGGATTAGAGGAACATAACGGGTGGAGAAGAAGAAGGGGGGACTAAAGCTGAAGACAGACGGAGAGGAGCGGAAACAAGATGAGAGGAAGAAGAGAAGAGGAGGAGAAGGGAAGGAGAGGAGAGGAAAATAGGAAGGATTCTCTCTGACCGTCCAACAGCAGCCGTGTGTTGCTGCATTCACCCGGCCGTCGGACGCTACGCGCGACACGGCGGCCGGGTGGGAGAGTCCTAATCAGGCTCCCGAACCCACTGAGCGATGCTCAGCGGCGCTTGGTTGTTTATCCGGGACGCAGCTGTCGGAGGGGGAGGGGTGACGGGGGGATATCTCTCCCCACGTATTCTCTCCATCTTTTACCCTGAGCTCGGCGAAAGGGAACGATCCCTTAAATCCTCAACTTTTTTTCTCCCTAACAAGATCTGCTTGCAATGAGAAGCTGTCTGAGGGATGAGGACAATTAAAGTGCGATTTCGGGGGGGCGTGGCATGCGGGGAGGTGGGAGGGGAGGTGTACACTTCTCTCAATAGGGGCCGAATTAGAAGAAAAAAAAAAAAGATTGATGAGTTCAATGTTTTCCAAATGAGCAACCCTATACACATAATTACGCCATGGAAATGAATGGGATCATCACGACCGAGGAACTCAGGAGAGGGCTATGCTAATGCTAATTGCTCGTCAATTGGAGAAGGCTGCAGTCAGCATCAGCGCACGGTATTAAAATAAGAGGTAGGGGGTTTAGATTAATGTGATCCATCTTCCTGTTGTCTAGGTCCATTATTCTATATTCACGCCATAACCTCGGTTATCTGATCTGGTGCTCGTGCCAGTCAGACTCACAAGGACGTTGCGGCGCTGCCGATGCGCTACTAAGACACCGCTTTAATGTGATGTTCTCGGGCGTCCGTTCCCATACGTTTCCCCGAGGGGGTGATGGATTATATTCTCCATCCTCCGCCTCCTGCCTTCCTCTTCTGCTTCTCATATCGCCTTGATATACGTTTATTTCCATGCGACCACGTTCCAGAGAAGATGCTACGAGAAGGTAATAGAGGGCAGCGGTGATTCTGCACCGTTATTTTGATGCATCCCCTCCCTCGGTTTACGGTGTTTTCACCTTCAGCTTCTAACTTCTTCCCGTGGTTTTACAATGAGTGGATCAGATGCCTTTTCCAGTGGGATACTAGATGTGGTTAGTGTACAGTATATAACATTTAGTAGAATGGTGTTTGGTATAATAACAAGGGGGTCGTTTGAATGAATCCTCCGGCTTTTTGGCATGGGGGTAATCAAGGCTGGATTAGTACCTCCAGTAGTGAAGTCCAGTAGTGATTTCAATTAATAGTTTAGTCATATGTAAGACTTTTATAAGGTGTATTTTGGTTAACTTTGGGTTTATTGATAATATCATATAATGGCTGCCACCAGGTATGGCTGCCACCAGGTACGGGAGGTGGGCGCACTGGGGCACGGTTGGGTCCAGAGGGATGGGGTCCGTGTAGTTGCTCCCCGGCCTGCTGCGCCCCTGGATCGATCCGGTCGCGATTCGCCTATCTCTCCCAGTGCCAACACAACTTGCGGGATAGGCGGGGTGCAGGCTATGTGGGTGGGGATGCGGCGGGCAGCTGCCATCTTGCCTGTCACGCTCCCGGCCAAGCATGCTTCTCGTCCATCCCAAAGTTTTAATCCCACTCGAATTAGCTTAGAACACATATGTACACTGGCACACCAATCCTACTCCGAACAACACTCCATTGAACCAGGGTCTGCGGGACAGGAGGGGGGCGAGTGATTCGGGTTCGACTTGCCCGAAGGACTCGCACCCCCAACCATGCAATTTTAACTGCAATTACCAACAGCACACATTAAGCACTGGGGTTTTCCGGTGTAGCCGGTCGCTGGCGAGTCGGGTGGGCCCCCCCTACCGGCCTGGCTGGAGTCCTGACGGCTTGCCCTGGTGGCTTGGGATGTGTTGCGACCTGGTGGGGCTGCGGAGAGTGCTGCCGGATGCCTCCCGGGGCCCCTGGGGGGACTGCTTGCCTTTGTGGGTGTGGGTTGGGGTGTGGGGGGCGGCTGTAGGCCTTTTGCTTCTGCGGTGCGGCTTCTCCACCACCCCTGCGCCCCGGGTGCTGGGGGTGGTGGAGCACATTGAGGTGCCCCACGCTGGACACACGCTGCTACGTGTATGGGCACTTGGCACTCACGCCGCTGGGCCTTCTGGTCAGCTGCAGTCGGGGGGGGGCCTCCCCCTTGCGCGGGGTGTGGGTGGGCATGGGGGTCCTGCCAGCTCGCCTGTGGGGCGTGCGGCCCGGGCGGGTGTCCGTCTGTCGCTGTGGGGCCGGGATCCGGGCAGCCCGGGCAGCTGCGTCTGGTGCCTGCACCTGGGGGTTTGTTGTATGTGTGCGCCCCTGGGGTGCGGGGTCTCCTCGTGCTCCCTGGGACTGGGTAATGCTCCTCGGCGCTGGGCATGGGGGTTGCTCCACGGCCCTCTGGATTATCTGGGGGCCCGGGGGACTTCTGTGGCTTCAGGGCAGGGTACTCTGGGCTTTCCTGCGGCTGTAGGGTGTCTACAGGGCTGCGGAGTTCGGGGGCTTCAGGGTCCTTTCCGCTGCTTGGAGGTGCCGCAACATAATACCGACCTTCTAGACCAGATAAGTCATGTACACTCACGGGTGGACACACACACACACACACACACACACACACACACACACACACACACACACACACACACACACACACACACACACACACCTGCTTCGAGTGCACCCCAGCACCCTCCTGGTTGCATTCCTCTCCTTTCCTCCCTCATTTACCATAATTATGACAGGAAGAGGCCACATGACCAGTTGTAGTTCCAGTTTTCATGGACTTAATTCATTGTTTTTCAATACATGTTGTCATCCAATGTTCATGTTTTTGTGTAAATGTTGTTTGTTTCTATGTTTATTATTATGTCTTATTTGTCTCCCGCTCTTGGAGTAGTGATCAGTGGTGTATAGACCCAAACATGATAAATAGTTCTCCAAAGAGGGGGGTGGTGGTGTTTCTCAATAACCAAAAACTGTGCTCTTGTCATCCTACAGGTCGTCCACAGGACAGGTTCCACAGGTTCTTGATGATTTAAGAATTAATAAATAGTTGCATTGCAGGTTGAGAACTCTGTCCTGGATGCAATGGCATACAAATACTCTGTGTTGTATGCCCAGCATGCTGACAGCACAGGTAAAAAAAATAAAAATAAAAATCAAATAATAATAATAATAATAATAATTATAATAATAATAATAATAATAATAATAATAATAATAATAATAATAAAAATAATAATTCACTACGTAGTTGCCGTGTTAGCAAACTAGACATACTGGTACTTCAACATTTCAAATCAACATGTATTATATTATATAGTAAGTAGCCGTGTAATTAGTGATTATGTGCAGCCATTATGTGTATCACTCTAAAAGCCCTGGCCGAGTATTATCCCTCACCTTCCACATGTTTCTATTTTTCATCCTTTTCATTCAGTTTCACTGCTGAAAGTACAACCTAAATAAAACATCGGTCAGGTGAACAGTGCAGGTCACCTCAAATCATCAATCTGGTCATTAGCGGTTCATCACCTAATTCCGAAGGTATTTTCTTCACCAAACTTTGATATGTTTATCCCGTGCTCGGGGTCTCTGCGCTACACGGGATGTGTCGGCAACGGTCGACTACTTATCAAATCCCCGGGAACGTCTGGTAAATCCCATCCCGCCCCGTCCTGTCTCATCACATATCTGTCCAAGCAAAGCTTTCAGTAGGCTAAACCTGCATCACATTAGACCGCCCCACGCCTCACTGGGCTCACGTGCCTCCATGGACCTGGTCTTCACCCCCCCTCTCCTCCATCCCTTTATCCCTCCACCCATGCATCCCTCACCTCCTCCATATTTACTCTGACACCCCCCCCCCCCCCCCCCCCACATGGATAAGTGAGTATCTGGGTAGGGGACTTCAGGGTTTCTGCGATCTGCTGGGATTTCCTCTGGGATCCCCCTCGTCCATTTAGGAGCCGCTCGTAAAGCCACGATGCACACATCGCAGAGGGTTATGAAAAGATTCATGCAGATTCCACTGCATATTTAATTAGTTTAGACATGGTTCAGGAGATAAGGCCAGAGACTGACGCACGTAAACAAGAACTCCTAAGGAGTGGGCCATTTCTGGGAAAGGAAAGTGATGTTGAATGTTATCATAAAGTGCCTTTCACTCTGTTAATGGTGCTGTTTGTGGGTGGTGCAGTGGAGGTTCTGAGTTCACACTGTCAATGAAAACAAAATGAAAGAGGAGATACAAAACGACTCAGAGAGAGAAATGCTCCATCCAGGGAACAATCTTGTGTCTTAGCATGTTGTGATGTTGCCGGTGCCACAGCGCATCCAAAGAGACAAAGAAGGACGAGCAGAGAAAGAAGGGAAGACGCACATGAGTGAGAGACTCTGCTCAAAACATCCCTATTCTTGCAAACTCCGATCGGCTCTGATGGAAAAATGACACCCGGGTTGACGCGGCAATTTTTTCTTTTTTTAATAGCGGCATGCAACGCGTGTTGAAGTTACAGTTGTTGCCGCACAAATAGGAATTTTTTCATAGTTCTCAGACCTTTTTTGAGGAACCATCCTTTTCTTGTGTCCGCACTTCAGGAACTAGGAATGTTCGTAGCTCTTAGAACTCAGTTTTCAGGGATTTTTCTAGCTCCTACTCCAGGGCAGGGACTAACAGGCACCAGAGGAACCCTCAGTTTAGTAATTGCATGGTGAGTTGAGGCGTAAGTCCCCAGTCCCTCGTACTGAGAACCGTCGCCCCAGCCGAGTCACATCGCTCTGGGTGTGGCCTACGTACACTCAGCGGTAAAAAAAACAAAACAAATAAAACTAAAAAAACAATAAAACTACTATTTTTATTATAGATGCCTTTAGTTCATTTATTTTTTTATTTTATTGAATGAAACAAAAAATCTGCGTGCGGTGTCCGGGTGCTTAAACGAGGCCTTGTAGATCTAATATAAGTGAAGATTCAGCAACTGGATTGCTTATTTCTCGCCTCAATGTTCAGAAACAGATTTTGGTGGACTGATGAAGTGAAATACGTGAAAGTTACGGAGTGAATTAAACGGAATCCAGAAGTGATGCTGAAACCCCATTGACTGACGTTGGTTCAGCGTTCCTACTACCAGTGCGAATACAACCAGAAAAAAGCCCTTGAAGTATGTCGTTTTCGGGGGACCTCCCCAGTTTCTAGTTCCCCTCAGGGAGATCTCTGAGGGATCATTACATATCCGATTCAGAATCCAAAATGAAAATCAGAAGTTATTCACTTTTTTCTCGTATGTTGGACCATGAAATGTTTGTTTGTGGGGATCGCTCCGTGGGGAAAACAGCGGAGGGCCCCCATGCTCCCCTCTGGGCTCTGAGGGACTTCAGCACTGCTACAAGCGTCTCCGCTGCCCACCGCGGATGGCCTGGCATCAGGCGCTGCCGGTGCGCAGGTGTGGGCATCAATACTCCATGTTGCTTCTACATTTTTTTTGGAATCCCACTGGGACCCTGACACGCCCCTTTTCCGGTGAGTTTGTGGTGTCGAACGTGACACACCAGAAAAAAAAAAGAAACGCATACTCGTCCACTGGCAATGGGAAAGGCACCAATCGCCTATTTTTGGCGAGTTTACCCACATTTTAAAAACCCGGGTATACCCGCTGATTTTGATGAAAAAAGGGTAAGAAAATCTCTGCCAAGGACCACAGAAAGCCCTTTGAAGAACTTCTGCTGATGACACCTTATTATGTCTGTGACTCTTGAGTAAACTGCAGCAGAATCCATGTCACGTTGAAGGACTTTGACAAAGCAGATCATGAGTAATATAGCTTGGAAATGTGTTCTCGGGAAGCTCCGTGACAACCAAGCTAGCTCATATGATAATCCAGTTGGGTGGGGAGGGGGGTTTAAGGATGGGATGATGAATAAACATGAGCTTTGTTAAATTACGTCGCCAGGTGAAATACAACTCCTGGGATTGGAAGGACATAAGCCTTCGTAATCCTCAGCACACACTCTCTCGCAAGGATGACACATGCTCTAAGTCCTTTTCCATTAAATACTGCATGTCCGACCAGAAATATGTGAATTGTTGTTTATTGTTCTTTTTTCTTTTTTTGCCTTATTGTATATTGCCAAATCTTTCATGTTTGGGATTTGGTTTATTCGTATTCTTTATTGTCAATGTTTAGGATAGTTTCTTTTTTTTTTTGTTTATCATAAGGTTAATTGTACATTACCAATTTTTTATTGTTCTTTGATATTTTTAGGATTATATCTGCTTATTTTTAATGCAGTTTCATAGGTTTATTGCATGTTGCCGAACTTTTTGATGGTTTCTGGGTTTCTGTTTATTGCTTATCATAAGGTTATTATATATTACCGAATGTAAACTGTTTACTTTTAGGTTATTTTAAACCTATATTTTATATAGGTTTTCAAGTTTTCACCTAATTCGTTTGGTTTATTTCATAATGCCCTCTTCTGTTTTTCTATTTATATTGTTATTACTTTTTTTTATTATTGCCTATTTATCTGTCTGTTTTTTAAACCTATTGTAACCTAGTGACCCCTATGTGATGGGGGTACCTATGTTAAAAGTCTATGTCAAAGGTCGGATCAGGTTACTTAAGATTCCAGGTTCACATCTGATTGGTAAGGGGATTGATTGTAGCTTATTGAGATTTATGAGACCTCCAACCCACACAGCAACACATGACCACGACTTGAGAGAATAAAAGTTATATGTTTACAAAGATAAACTTCAAGAAATAAATAAAGAAATGTATATGTTCTCTCAACACTGCGGCAAACAAGGTAAACATTGACCCAGAATCACATTCTGGAAAAAAAGTTAAATGAAACAGTTTGCTTGTCTTGGCCACAAGAACCAAAAGAAAACCCGAAGAAAAAACTGAGTACTCAGAATAAAAAAAACATCAAAACAAAATATTCCTCAGTTTAGTTCCCCAATTTCGCTCCAACCACCCCTGGGCCCGAGCACAATGTCCATGTGACGGACGTCCGACGAGAGGTGATGGCATCCAGGAACAACGACGATCGCGGAAGCAGTCGAATCCAGTTGGATCCAGTGGACAGTCCGACCCTCGAAAAAAAAACCCAGCGTGCACAAAAGTGTGCAGCGCAGTTATCAAACAGTCTGAATGCTTTTGTTCCACTGTCCATTTCCATTTCCTGTAGTTAACACACTGCCATGGCCATTAACAAGGCACAAACCGCCGCTGCACGTGCAAATTAACCTAGCGTCAAGGCAGCAATACACACATTCATTTCGATGCTAAATGGCTAAACAGTTAACACAATCGGCCGTATTCAGTTCACGTCACATACACACTATATCCCGACTGTTTTTTTAAGTCTCACACACATATCTCAGGCAATCCAACACACAATTACTTATTCTAGCAACAACAAGGTCATGTCAAGCGGCTAACCCAGTGCTAATTAGCTAACCAGAGCAGTTAACTCACCAGGATAATCCGTCTATTTCCTCGGAAAGCACCCGTCCGGAACCCTCCCCATTAGTTTTCACCAGTTTTCCTGTCTCCAATGCAGTGTTTTCCACATTAGGTATGTTATATATATGTAATTATATATATATCGCTTTCAAACTACCAGCGCAGTTGCGTCTCCTTGTTCGTCTATGCTCTGTGCTCTATCGTCTCCGTGCGTGCGCTCGCGATGCGTTGTGGGGCCTCGTAAATGACATTGCTCAGCGATGATCTCAAAAAAATTAAACTGTAACTTAAGAACTACAGAAAATAACTTCGCTTACACTATCAAAATAACAGACAGCAAACTCTTTTACCTCTTGGTAAACCTATGTACCTTAGCCTAGCCGCCACCTCCAGGTAGCTTCTATACCTCAACGCCCTAAAAACCGCCGGTGTCTGCCTGCGAGCTTATCAGGCTTTCCCAGACGGTGATTTGAGAGCGTTGAGGGGGAGCAGGAGAGCGTTGAAAAGGGAAAAAGACGAGTGGAAAGAGCGCCGCTGAGTTTACGAAGATGAAACAGACTTGAGGCTCACATGAATCTCCCGACTCTATTCTTTTTTTTGTAGGGTGTATTGTATTTCTAAGGTATGAATGAGAAGATGTGCCGGCCGAGCGCTGCGTCCGTTCTGAAGGAAAATCCGGTTGGAGTGGAGTCGGACCAAATGCTCATTATAACTAAACTAAAAAAATGTGCAAATAAAAATATTGAGTCTTGAGTTGTAATTAGATATCTCACCCTTGACTGTGTACGTGCTTCATTGTTTTTAGGGCCTTATTGCTCATTCGGTTTTCAGATTCTTTGGAGAAGAGCATATTTGCAAAATGTTCTGAATCAATAAGTGTGAAACTTTCCAGAAGTTGGCAGTAAGTACAAACCTTCAAAGCTTAATTACTCCACTGCTTTCACAACCTAAAATTAAAAAAGAATAATTCAAATCAAACATTAAAGCCGGCATCACACTGACTTTGAAAACGCATCCGACAGTTGGATCCTCTCCCCTAGCTGCTATTGGATGAACGGCAACTGGGTTTCGCATCACAAATGATGTCGGAAATATTCAAGTGTGTAATCCCACTCTCCGTCGGAATGAAAAGACTTCCGGTTTGTTGTCGTCGTTTGTCGGATTCAGTGAAAAGTCCGATACTGCACTGGAGAAAAAGCCAAAACAGATGATTTTCGCGCTTCCACCTCACAGCAAAACAGCAAAATGGCAGACTCCATGCAGGCCTTGGAACATAATTGACTGTAATGTCATTTTATCTGCTCCGGCGGGATATTGACAGCAACATCCCACAAGTCTGCTCCATCCTTCTGTTTGACATGTCAGCTTGGGAGATGGCCATTATCATCTCATTACTTGGCCACGCTTTTCATATCATCCTGACATTTCCTCTTCCTCACAGCGTCGGAGATGCCACCTTTGGTCGGACGTGATGTGATGCGGTGATGGGGATGTTCTGTGATGGGTTGTGGATTTGAAGGTTGGTGGGTGGTGGTGGCTGGATAAGAAGAAGGACGAGAAAGTCGAGGTAATGACAAACCAAGCATTAATTTTCTGTAGACAGTGCTAATCCAGCTTCCCTCTTCCCACTTACGATCCACAAACATGCTTTACTTTTATTTCCTCTGCATTTCTATTTATTTTTGTTGTACATCCGCACCGAAATGCCCACAAAAAAAAAGACAACCAACCGATTGCAACTGGATTCAGACGCACACACACACCTACGGCAATTTCAAACGGGTCTCATGGCAACAACAGTAGTTGTTTGGGAAGTGTAGGCCTGAATCAATGCCCGCTTATTACTAAAAAATAATTGTTGTACAGTTGGCGCCGGCAAAAGGTCACCCCGAGACATAAGGAATGAGAGGTGTCAGTGAGATCGAGAGAACTTTCAGCCATGTGCCACAGTGCCAGGGATTAATCTTGTCCGCCTACACAGATAGATAGATAGATAGATAGATAGATAGATAGATAGATAGATAGATAGATAGATAGATAGATAGATAGATAGATAGATAGATAGATAGATAGATAGATAGATAGATAGATAGATAGATAGATAGATAGATAGATAGATAGATAGATAGATGGATGGATAGATGGATGGATAGATGGATGGATAGATAGATAGATAGATAGATAGATAGATAGATAGATAGATGGATGGATGGATGGATAGATAGATAGATAGATAGATAGATAGATGGATGGATGGATGGATGGATGGATGGATAGATAGATAGATAGATAGATAGATAGATAGATAGATAGATAGATAGATAGATAGATAGATAGATAGATAGATAGATAGATAGATAGATAGATAGATAGATAGATAGATAGATAGATAGATAGATAGATAGATAGATAGATAGATAGATAGATAGATAGATAGATAGATAGATAGATAGATAGATACCTGGGGGAATAGGGAAGAACATGCCCCATGCTGAGAACAGAGAGAGAAGACCCTTTAAAAAGACCAACAAGGAAAAGACTAACTATGTGTCTGTTTGTGCATCTGTGTCAGTTTGTGTTTGTTTGTTGTGTTCGGTGAAAGACAAAAGCCATGGCTGCATCTTTCTCCAACGTGCTGCAGGGATCACATTGCCCTTTGAAAGGCGTCCAGGGTCCAAAGACAACCTTCACTCTGAAGCATGTTTCCTTTTGATCTGTTCTTCCCTGAGACCCTCATCCATGCCCTTTATTAATCTTAGGAGGGGGGGGAACTGTGGTCGGAGGGGAAAGGTGGGATCAATGTGAGTAGTTTCTGTAAAAACGAACAGTGACGGCTCCAAGGTGCCAACCAAGGAATGGTTTGTACGCAGTCATACGTTATTATTCCAATGCCAATGTCACAGAGGAACGGGGTGGAAGGTCCCACATATTTCCACCTCGGCGGCCATCAAAGGCTCGGTGTGCTCCTGCCGCCCACGCCCTGTGCCTGCTAATGCTTCGAGATGATCGACAAGGCCCCCTGCAGGGCGAGGACCATGCCTCACCCAGATAATATGAGCGGGAACCTCGATTGCACTGAACCATGTTTAATTGCTCCCTTGTTTTGTTTTTTTTTGGGGGTTTTTTTCGAAATAGATCCTTGTGATTTTGTTCAGTCTACCACTGCTGTGACCAGATCTAATAGCACATGGCTTCACTGACAGCACTTATTGGGTTTATTTTGGTTTCAAACTGATTCTTTTGTGAGTACTTTATGACAAGGACAATTGCTTGGGAGGTTTATTTTCCCCATTGTTTTGTTTTTAAGTGTGCTGGCGGCACGGCATACTTTCTATTATTGCTTGTAATATTATAATTTTTATAGCCAAAATTCGCTGTGGCACTCCTCCCACTGTTTATTTCCTCCCACTGTTTTCCATACACACGGGAAATGTATAAATATGACCGGCCATCCTGAACAATGTGCTGAGGAAGGAACTTTGTGGAAGGTTTAGCCAAGGGATTAATTAAATATTTTATCCTCTTTTTGTGCCAAAATTTGCCAAATCGGTTTACGATGGGAAAAATTTGAATGTGGAATGCAAAGAAATCCAGTCGACATGGAAAAATATGTGGGGAAAATGTTTACATACTCCCCACATTGACCCACACGGGACCAACTCACTTTTACAATTTAACCAGGAATCTAGCTACCTGGGGTTCTTCCAATATCTGTGAGCTACTTAGGGACCAAGCTCCCTCTCCATCTCTACCAGGTGGTAAGACAGGAGAGGGGGAGTGGAGGGAAGACTAGACAGGCGAAGGAGTGGCATGCCGCAGCTCTGGCCAAGGCAGAAGGAACACTGACCAACATGTTTTAAGACAGGCCCAAGACCTCTCCAGAACTGCTGAATAGGGTGAGAAAGGACTCCACCTGGACCCTCAAGTGAGTAGACGGCATCTAGGGGGTGAGGTTGGGATGCCAGGAGAGGGCGCCCACTTGATGATTCAGAAGATGCCATCACTTACTTGAACATTCCGCAGAGTCGAGGGAGCATGTCTCACTTATGCAATTAAAGGTTATTAACATACAGTCCTACATAACAGATCTAGTTTTATTGTTATATCTGCCCATTTGGCATTTATGCTCGTTAATGCTTGTTTTTTTTTTTTAAATTCAACTGGGATTTTTCCCATAACTGTCTGGCAAACAATTGTGTTTTAGATGACTAATCCTGGGGCAAAAATCATCTGCATTTTCTTGATCTGCTTGTCATTTCCACTATCTGGGGGCTTGTGTCAAAAAGTCATTGCCAGAAAAAGGTCAGTGTTTCTGACACCAATGGCACAATGGGAACATCACATTGTTTTCATGGACTGAATCCAAAGAGGCCTTTAACCATGATCAAGGGTGATGAAAAAAACCCAAAAAATAAATAAAAGCAAACATGCAAAAAAGGATCAGTTTGTTTTAGTATATCATAAAAAGATAACCTCTCTCATATAAATCTACTCTCTTGGGATTACCAACACAGGCAGTAAACATTATTGAAATTTGATGATGTTAATTATTATCTGTAAAAGTTTAACTGTCTATAAAACGTTCCATTAATCCATCACTCATATTGTTTAATTTGATCGTCTCTTTGAAAGGAAATGTTTATGACGTTAATCACAGTGATGTCTTTTTTAAAACAACCCAAACAATTGGTCCCCTTTATCCTCTATCTCATTGTTACTAAATTAATTCAATGAATGCTCCCCAGTATTGTATTTTCAAAATACAAACTGCCAATTTTATTCTGCTACTTTTTTTGGTGGTTGCCTTTTGTGGTTTATTTTGATACATTTACATTTGGGGATATATTGACGTATTTTCCCCCCGTCCCTGCTCGGCAGGAGACACATATTAATGTATGAATAGTGCATTCATTGCTGGTTTCCATAGTAATTCATCCGTAAGTTCCACTCTGCGCTAGCCGAGCAAATTCTTTTATTAATCCGTGGTGGTGACAGTGCATGCGTGATGACTGACATGTTTTTGGATTTCTCTCTTCATCACCGGAATTCATTGCTTGGGCCTATTCAATTCATCCGCTTTCGATACAAACACTACTAACGATCATGTTTTGACACATTCCATATGGAAACATTTCAAGCATCACACATCATCACACATTCGGGGAGTAAGGATCATTATGGAATTAACATTTGACACAGAAGAGCAATCAATCCATACTGGGCCACAGATTATAGTGTAAGTCCACTACTACTATCGTCTCTCTAGTGGGTGTTTTAAGGGAACATGTGGACTGTCTCTCATAATTTGGCTATTGCAGGGCACTACTGAATGATGTGCATCAGAGGGGATTTAGAAGTGTGTATACACAATGCTGACTGACAAAGAAGCCTGCGTATATCCTGCACTACATCACTACGGACAGTCACTAATGTTTATCCACTCCCATGCGTTTAAAATCTGTCACATCAATGAAAGAGTGATTTTAAATAAAAGTAAAAATAGCATTGTACTTAAGTAACTATTTTCCATACATCCACTAGAAATGCACGACTTGCAAACGATTGGTTCACGGCAAACACATTTTTTAAATGAGTTGGGAGTCACTCCACATTACGCAAGTGAATGAATCTCCTCCACACAAACCAAAAAATAATTCCTGAGGATTAGATTAATTTCAAGAAAATTGGAAGGTGTTTGGCTTTACTGATATTGAATTTGACTGATTTAAACTTTGCATTCAACCAAGAATAAATAATTTTGACAGAATTTTATGATTTTCATGAGAATTCCGTTCACAACTCAGAGCCAAAGTGACTCCTCTGACTCTCGTTACACCGACTGAATCACACTAATGAAGAGTCAGAAAGATTAACAAATCTTTTTTACTGAATCACTCGTAAAGAGCCAAATCACCAAAAAGAGCCAAACCTTTCACCGGTAATATCCACATGGCAGAAACTAGACCAATTATCCCCCCCACCCCGCCCTTAGCTCCCATATATCAACCCAATTTAGTTGCCACAGAGCTGATTTCCTTGTTGGTGCTTGGTTTTAATGCCAATGCCAGAGCTGGGTTACACACGGACAGTGAATGTTCCAGACAGGAAGGAGAGCCCAGCTCCCCTTTGAAGAATACCAAGTACATGTTCTGACCACTCAGAGGGATTCAAAAGGCAGACGCCTCTATTTCCAGCCCAAAAAAAGTAGTCTAGGATGTCAGATGCTTAATACTGTTATAAAACCTCTGTAATAATTACTCTGTAGATAAATGGAAATAAATTAAGTACATAGATGGGACACAGGAGCAGGCTGTGAGATGGGAGCATGCTGCGATCTCACAAGAAGACAGAAGTGAGTACAGATCTAACATGGCAGCGCCCAGCTGCACGAACTAAAACACCGACAATCTGCTCCAACTCAGACAAATAGCTTAGCGAATTGCAATATATATATATGAAGAAAAAAACACTGCGCGAAACCAAAGTGGAGGACCTCAAGGATTATATTGATTATTATGATAACAAGTACGTGATGGAAGAGGACCAGCACTGGAACAATCCAGCGAAAGGGAAAAGGCAGACTCAGAAACTGATACGGATAATCTAATATCCAGCGCTGTAGAGGTTAGTCTTTCGGATGAGATTAATAAGAAGCTGGACATGCTTGATCCACTTTTCCGAGAGCAAAGCTAGCCTTGATTTCCTGCACCGCACGGTCGGCGAGATGCAAGAAGAGAACTCAGAACTAAAAACCTCCGCGAAGCATCTCACAACGGAGATGGAGGTTGAAAAAAAAGAAAACAAAATAAAGAAAGAGACTATTGTAGTGGAAAGGTCACAGAACTGAGAACAACACATATTTTTTGCTATTGAAATAGTGGACTGAGCATAGCGTTTTGGCTCAATGCTACTCCCAAGAGATAAGTCAGTCTGGAAAACAGTACTACTAACTTTAATCAGATAAATTGTTGGAATATTCAGCCAAGGACACACTCCACGACTAGATATTATAAAAGGGTATAGATCTGTGTATTTAGACAGACTTTTCCTCTGCAGAGACAAACTCAGATCTTTTTATAATAAATTAACTTAAATTAAAGAACCTCTTCTCCAGGGTGATTTTTTTCCACCACAGAATCCAAGATATCCAATCCAGAGGATATCTTGGATATTATAGGAGGGTAAACGGGTATCGCTGGATGTTGAGAACTTTATACAGACAGTTTCTTATTTCCAGACTCCTCCACCACACCCTGGTTATTCTGAAAATTCAGATATGTGAGATGTAGAAATTAGCATCCTTTCTATATCAGGATTGAAAATATGCTCACTCTCATCATTTCACCTTCCTAATCCCTCCCCCCCACCGCTCTCATCATCTCACCTTCCTAATCCCTCCCTCCCTACTTCTCTCATCACTTTCACTCTCTATTCAGTCACTCACTATATGTATGTCTAACTCTCCAGTGTTCTCTGTTTATCTTTGTCTATTTGTCATTTGTTTGTGTACATATGTATCCCGACAAACTTCCTGCAAAACTAGGACAGTAAAAAGGAATGTTTAGGAGGATCTACTGTATCTATAGGAAAACATGGGCACGGTAGTATAGCTATTGCCTTGGATGCACTATGCTGCTGCATGGGGAAACTACAAATCCACATCCATCAACCCCCTAACTAACCTCACTGACACCCATTAAGTTTATTAGTTGGAATGTGAGAGGTTTGGGCTCACCAGCTAAACGTAGCGAAATCCTACGTCACCTCAGCAGGATGAACCCCATCTTCTGTCTACTGCATGCACCTCAAACTCAAAGCTAAATGGGTTAATCGAATGTTTTGTGCATCATACAACTCAAAAAAAGGTATTTCTATATTGAGCAGTAAAAGTATCCCCTATCAGAATAAAACCGCTATATCAGACACAGAAGGGTGTTGCATAATGATTAACAGAATTTTAGGTAACATCACATTAACCATCGCTAATATTTATGGCCCCAATGAGGATGACCCAAATTTCTTTCACAATGTATTTTCAAAACTCTTAGAATTCTACAACTCCATTATTATGCTGGGAGGGGACTTCAACACAGTACTTGATCCAAGTTGGGACCGTACACAAAACAGAAATAATCACAAGCCCTGGCATTCCTTGGACACTATAAAACAATATATGAGTGATCTTACTCTTGGCGAATGTTGCCGATCAAATTATCCACATAATAGGGAATAGGCATGTGACTCACTGCAGACTTCAGGTACATTTGGTGGCTTTTGACTTTTTTTGCATCATTTGAAAGTGAAGAATCAGAGCTTCCAAACAAGGTGTCACTTTTGCAAATCAAGCAAATATTTCTAAAGCTACTAGCTATAAACGTGCAAAGTTTTCTCCCACACTTGACATTCAGCTCCCAGAATGCATATGGGGTGGAGGACCAACAAAGCCATATGGTTACTTGTCACATGACCACTTGACACCCTGCCAAATGGGGCAATCTCTGCATTGTTCTTGTGTTTTGAGGGAATGTTGAAAAGCGTCATTGACACACAACATCTTTTGTTTTCACAAAAGCTTTTATCCAATAGTAAGAATACACATGTTTTACAAAAGTGTAATTATTTATGAGTTTAAAACTGGGGAGAACACAACAAAATGTACAGTCTATCAATAATATGAGTGTGGCAGTTTAGCCACCACACATCACCCATGTGGCGTTTTCAGGGCCCTGAAAGGAACACAGACGACGGGGTGTTGTTCACACCAGTTTACTGTAGAGAGAAGGGTCAGTGGAATTAGCCAGGAGCAGATTGAACATGTCATGACAGGGTCCTATATCCCGAGTGCATGTGTGGTTGGGGATTTTAACCCTGCCCCTCGTTAGCCCAATCAACGAGCCTCAGGTGTGGCTGCTCAACCATCCCATCCACCACAATGAGTCTCTGTTTATCAGCCTCGGTGTCATTTAATATATTAATGTGTGCATGCCAAATATCTTCAAAGTTGTTGGAGCTATTATGTGGGCTAACCCAAACCCTACCCCAGCTACACTCTGAGAGCCTCTTTTTATTTTCATTTTGCCCATGGCTGCATTTGCAGGTAAACTTGAGAATCTTGTGCTTTGCTACTTGTTCATAATATATGGATATAACAATAATTACCATGGAAACCTTTAAGGGAATTGTAAATGAGTTACCGCTGTTCATGGCATCATCAACTGAGGATCCTGTAATCAACTTCAACTCCAAAATACAAATTATCATTGATAACATTGCACCTGTTAAAACTAAAAACATAGAAAAACAGAAAGCCCCCTGGAGAAATGGAGCGGTGTTAGGTAGCTTAAGAGAGAGTGTCGCCAGGCAGAATGAAAATGGAGAAAGACAAAACTTCAGGTTCATCATGAAATTTACAAGGAGAGACTTAATCAATACAATATAGAAAATAAACAGGCCAGACAGTCTTTCTTCACCAAAATCATTAATGAAAATATTAACAATACTGAAGTGCTCTTCTCCACTGTCGACTTATTAATCCATCATCTACAACCCCGTCAGAAATGCTCTCCACTGAAAAATGTGAGGCATTCGGTACATTCTTCAGTAACAAAATTATAGCTATCAGACAGAATATTAGTGCCTCAACATCCAGAAATAAACCTAAACTCCAGTTCTTCGGTAATCTGACTGCTGCCATGTCTCACTTCGTCCCCTTAGACATAAAAAGACTGGACGATATTGTTGGTCAGCTCAGGTCCTCCGGCTGCTGCCCGGACCCTCTCCCTACCACATTCTTTAAAACTGCTTTTTACTGCCTAGCACATAAGGTATTCAAAATTTTAAAGTGCTCTCTTCAATCAGGTATATTTCCTGCACCATGTAAACCAGCTGTCATTAAACCACTCCTGAAGAAGAGCAATCTCAATGCAAGAGTTATTGCCAACTACAGGCCCATTTCCAACCTGCCATTCCTCAGCAAAATACTTAAAAAAACTTGTTTACCTTTAGCTTAACAAACTATCTAACCTAAAACAACATTTTAGACACCTATCAATCTGGCTTTCGACCTCACCAGAGCACAGAAACAGTAATTATTCAAGTTCTGAACGATCTGCACATAAACACTAATGCTAAAAAAATATCTGTTCTTCTGCTCCTGGATCTCTGTGCTGCCTTTGACACTGTTGACCATCAGCTTTTATGAGCGAGATTACAAAAATGGGTCGACTTATCTGGCCCGGTTCCAAACTGGTTCAAAACTAACCTACAGGACAGCCAGTTTTTTGTGTCTATTGGAGATTTTGTGTCGAACAAAGTCGATATTATATGATGAAGTGCCCCATGTTCAATTCTGGGCCCATTATTGTTTAACCTCTATATGCTCCCAATTGCACAAATTGTAAAGAAACACAAAATAAATTACCATAATTATGCAGATGATTCACAACTGTACAAAGCTTCTGATGACCCACTCCCCATACACTCCCTAGCTCAATGTATTAATGATATTAAGGCATGGGGGTCACAGAATTTTTTACAACTGAACAAAGACAAAACAGAAATACTCATCTTTGCTGCAAAGACTCAAAGACAGAAAATTACAGCTCATCTCAGTTCTCTGTCCCTGGAGAGCAAGAATGAAGCCAAAAGTCTGGGTGTAATCATAGACGGCGATCTTAATTTTAAGATGTATCTATCTTGGGGATGGTAGCTCAGGAGGTAGAGTTGGTCGTCTAGTAATCTAAAGGTTGCTGGTTCGATTCCAGGCTCCTCCTGCTAGCATGCTGTAGTGTCCTTGAGCAAGACACTTAACCCCTAATTGCTCCTGATGGCTGCGTCCGTCGGTGTTTGAATAATTGTAAGTCGCTTTCGATAAAAGCGTCTGCTAAATGCAATGTAATGTAATGTAATCTATGCCCCAAGTAAATGGAACACCCTGCCGAGGGACCTGAGAGCCCCCACATCGAACGCTTTTAAAAGCAGGTTAAAAACTTTGCTGTTCACAACAGTCTATGACTGACTTCTGTGTGTGTGTGTGTGTGTGTGTGTGTGTTCTCTATGTTGTGAGATTGTGTGTTTGCTATGTATGCTATGTATTTTCTTATGATTGTGTAGTTTCTTGATGAATTTGATGTATTGAAGAAGGAGAGACCGCTGACGCTGACTTGAGTAATATTATAGATTTTTTACAAAAGAAGAGCATCAGAACAGACTTGCCGAGGACGTCCAGGAGAGAACCGAGCCGGATGGATTCTCTGTCGAATGAAACTCAGGCAGGTACTTTTATGCTAAGCCAGAGACAACGTTGACCATCTGATTCCCCTACATAGGTCCCATTTTCACCTCCCTTATCACCGGAACACCTGACAATGGGCTCTGTCTTTCTCTCCTGAGACCCCTGGTACCGTCTGTTAATAATTATTATTTTATACAATGGGTACTGTCTTGGGACGCCACTCATTCCCAGACACCTCATATTTCCCCCCTTCAAGACTACACAAAGTCTCGACAGAAAGAAGAGTCATTGAACTTACAACTTTAATTGCCCTTATAGAAATCACCTACTAAAAAACAAACTGATATACCCTTCTGAACATGCTTAGTCGTAGCAATACAATAAATTTGTGGAGTGTGAGATCGAAAAACCCATCTGGCAGCTTCCTTTCTTAGTTCTTTCAACAAACAATCAAGACAGGAAAATTCTCTCACGGTTCCTCTGCCCCAGGCAACCACCTATTGCACTCCAAATCAATTAACTGCAAAGAAGAAGGGTTTAGACAACTGTACAGGATGTTACATGTAAATGCATACATTCAGAACTTCAGAAATAAATCAAAAATTCTGTCCAAAGTCAGGCGACCCATCGGACCTTCCAATGAACCTTTCCCTGCCTATCATCAATGTCCCTCAAAACCCCACAAAATAATAAAACACCTGAGGTCCCAATATATTCATTTCACCCTGTTACAGAAAACTTCAAAGAAAACAATACTAAACCAAAGTAATATGTCTTGCTAAAGATATCTACTGTATAATAAAGACTTTTCATCAATAATACAGATTACATTGTAATAAACACACTCCAATATTATAAAAACCTGCATAACACATATGTATGTATTGAACTGTTGCTTTTTAACACCATCAATCTTCTATGCTATTTCACTCGACACTCCTGATCATGATGTCCTCATTCAGGATCCGTCGTCCATTTTCATCCTCCATTTTTGAATGTCCCTGTTTGAGTGTTCAAGTCCATTAGGCTGTTAGGATCTCCGGACACAGCCAACCTCATACTGATCCTGAAAGAAAAATTCACCCGCCAGTATCTTGCACACACATCAAATACAGTATAATAGTATCACTTTTGCATTATACTTTAACATTATTCCAATATATGATTAACATTTTCCTTTCCCCCCTTTGTCCATGCATTTTCCCCTTCAAAAATAGTTTTGAGTATATGACGGAATCAGATATTCAGAATGGATATTTCTCTACTAGTGTTACCTCCTAACTACACACATCTACCCAATTCAAGCCTGTATGCTGACAGATTTGGCTTTGTGGATAATAAACAGCTCCTAGACATTGTTTAGTTCCCAATTTTTGCAGAATTTATTTAACTGTTTTATCCACAAACTCTTTCGCATTATCTGAAGATATGCGATCTGGAAGTCCCCACCTGCTTATAACCTCATGACACAAGAACTTGGCTTGGCAACTGACTGAGCATCTTTACGCTTGGTTGGACATGCTTCAGTCCCCTGTGAAAATCTATCCACAACAACTAACATGTATCTTTTACCTCCTACTGGTCTTATCATGTCAACAAAATCCATGACCAACTCACGCATGGGACCTGTCGGAGTTGGAATGTGACCAGGTGGACTCATAAAACCCCTCCGAACATTGTTTTTAAGACCGATAAGACCGCCTATGACATAATCAATTTGCTCAAGCAAGTACGGTGCCCAAAAACCATACTCTTTCGTATTTTTTCTTCTTACCTCCCCCCTTGCAACATGGGCTAACCCATGTGCTTCCTGTATCATCAGACCTAGTATGTCAGGGGTGCTACCATCAGTCCTTCATGATTTCTCCTATGTGCTTCTGCTCAAATCTTTCAGCCACCATTAAAGTCATATGTGGCACACTTTTCTCAATGTCACGCTCTTTATCAAGATAATCATCAGTGTTTATCTTAGTAGCTGCTCCTTTACTTCCTCATTCCACCACCAAGAATCCTCTTCTTTCGGCTGCTCCCATTAGGGGGCGCCGCAGTGCATTATCTACCTACGATTCTTTCTGTTCTGCTCATCTATAAACCTTCTCTTTGGCCTTCTCCTCATTCTTCTTATCTACCAACTGTATTTGGTTGAGTTTTCTGAGAGTCTCGTGGTCCTATTCCTTCTGCTCATGCTCCTTTTTCCTCCGCTTTAGCCCACATCCGTCTGACTGCTGGGTTGTATCCTCCGATAGCTTCGTCAGAGTCACTCACACTCTCTTCTCCTATTTCCAGGCTTCTGACTTGTTGTCTGCTTCCCAAACGGTTCCTTCTCTTGGTATTGTTGGAGCTTGGATGCATCTTTATGGTTGTTGTAGCCTTGCAATCTCTATTATTTGCTCATCCTCATCTTTGAAGAGATAGTTGCCCTCCATTGTCACCACTGGGAGCTGGGGATAAACATCAGTGAACTTCACCTCCTTCTCATAAGGCAGGGGCTTCTTTACAGATGCTGTATGTGAGAAGGGTGCGGTAATCTTATCCATCAATTTTTCTGCTTCCTTTTAATTTTTCTTTATTTCTTGTCTACTTTGTTCTCTTTTTTCTTTTGCAGCTTCGAACCATGTCTGTCCCTCCTTTACAAACAGCTGCAGAATGCCAAGTTCCGTTTGTCTTTTCTCGGTGCGTCTCTTTCCTTTTTTTCCTTTCTTTTGATTTACTTTATATGTGGACACAAGCACCTGCATTGTTCCAATCACATCCGGGTTAAGAGTTCCTTCAGCTGGCCAAGGTTGTTCAATGTCAGGCGACCGCTTGCTCCATTTTCCTGATATTTTTGCAATATCTTTAATAAGGGGATCATTCTTTCGCACTACATCAATAGGAGTGATTGCTTTTGTTATTTTTGTATCCATTTATTTTATTGTAAATCAAATTAATTTATTTAAAAATTATTTATAAAGCACTGTGTAATCACACTCAACCAAAAACAACTGAATTTACCAACCCCAAAGGAGACCAATAGCTTCCCACTTATGAAAGCAAGTTCACTTGTTCATGATCTGATACATACCCCCATTTATCTTCAGTTATCAAAATGTCCATCAATGTTCACTCTCAAAACTGCCTCAATCAAGATAAAACATACTCAGATAATGAAACCAATATTCACAGCACTCAACCGTATTTAAATCAAATCAGCTTTTCCGCATGTGATCAATCAAATCAATAATACTCCATTAATTAGGCGAATGCCTTGATTAGTCAGTCCGTTGCCAAATCTCTTACTAACTAATTGCAAATGCCATATAAGAAAAAGACCTTCTGTAATCCTATATGTGAGAACAAGCAATCATGTAGGTTTTCACTAGATGTACGCACATATAGGTCAATGCAGGTGTCTATTGAAAAGAGTTTGTGGATAATCTGCACTGGCCTGATTCACGGAATTCAGAATTCTTATGTGCTGTCATCCGCAAGCTCCCAGTGTCTGTAAAGAACTGCCAGATGTCTTGTCATCTGCCCCTTGGATGATCCAATTCAGACTCATTCCATCTCTGTCTTTCCCTCAGCTCTCACTCAGCAAAGTAAAAGAGGGGGAGTCGACTAGGTTCAACTCTGTATAAAGCACAACCCCTTGCCCCACCTCTAAATTTAGACACAGTTTCCAGTTTGCTCTGGTCGTCAGCGAGCGAACATCCTGTTTTAGCTCCCCGTCGGAACAGCCCAGCCTAATGCAGCTACGCACCGAGTCATAAATCAAAGCTGGTTCCTTTCACTCAGCAGCCGAAACACAAAACCTCTTCTCTTGCATCAAAAACACAGCTTTTCCTTCTATTTCACCAAGACTATCTGCTCCTTTAACCAACAGGAGTCACAACAAGCACTGTCACACACACTCCAAGCACAAAAAAAAAAACACTCACACACCAACCAAACAATCCACAAATCCTACCCATGATTCAGAGCAGGAGATTTTCTTATTTTTTCTGAATGTGTACATGCATGTGTAGGCAGACTGTTTTCCTGGTGATTCTAGTCCTTCTCTCAAGAAGGCTCTTTTTTTTTTTATCAAATATATAAAGTCCTGTGAAGGTTCATATCCTTTATCAACTGTATGAAACAAAACATATATATTTATCAAAAGCCCTTAAAGAAAAAGTCTCATAATCTTTATTATCAGCTTTACAAAGTCCATAAACAGGCTCCTATATATTTATCACTAAAGGGGCAAGAAATGTTTCTTTTCATGTATTTTTTAACTGCTCACCAGATATGTATACCTATTTAATAACCCATGTTTTCTATATATCATTTATACATATACACGAACAATACACAAATCTCTTCATACCTCTTTAGCCGCAGCACACTCTCACACACACACAAACAGGCACACTCACACACTGTCTTGGGACGCCACTCATTCCCAGACACCTCAATTGCACAGATGTTTTCTTTTGTTGCTGTTGTTTCTGTTGTTGCTGCTGTTTTTGTTGTTGTTTTTGTTGTTGTTTTGTGTGTGTGTGTGTGTGTGTGTGTGTGTGTGCGCGTGTGTGTGTGTGTTTGCTATGTTGTGAGATTACAGGTAAGTGCTGCTGTTTCTGTTGTTGTTTCTGTTGTTGCTGCGGTTGCTGTTGCTGCTATTTCTGCTGCTACTGTTGTTTCTGTTGTTGCTGCTGGTGTTGTTGTTTCTGTTGCTGCTGCTGCTGTTGTTGTTGTTTCTGTTGTGAGATTACAGTGAGAGGATCATAAGAATGGTGTCTTTTCAGAGAGAGATTGTCAAAAGGATCTTCCTCCCGTGGTTTGAATGAAAACCCGTCATTTACGGACACTAATTAACGCATCGTTACTGTGCTGGTAACAGCTTTTTGCTGTTGTTTATGTCGCTGCTGCTGTTGTTGTTTCTGTTGTTGCTGCTGTTGTTGCTGCTGTTGTAGTTGCTTTTGTTGTTGTTTTTGTGTGAGTGTTTTCTATGTTGTGAGATTTGTGTGTGTGTGTGTGTGTGTGTGTGTGTGTGTGTGTGTGTGTGTGTGTGTGTGTGTGTGTGTGTGTGTGTGTGTGTGTGTGTGTGTGTGTGTGTGTGTGTGTGTGTGTGCTCTGTATGCTGTGAGATCTGTTTTTTATGCAGTGACTGTTCTTATGATTGCATTGACATGTTCTGCTGCTGTTTCTATTGTGAATCGTCTCTCAACTCTACCTGATTTTGGATTAGGAATTTTAGATTGTTCACACTGTGACATCCTTACTATTTCCTGGCTTTGACCCTCGCCTGAACTGTTTTTCGGATTTTGGAATGTGGACTTTGGCTTGGCTAGCGCTAGTTGTTGCTACTGTTGTTGCTGATGTTGTTGCTGCTGTTGTTATAGTTGCTTTTGTTCAAGTTCAAGATCAAGAGGTTATATGTCACATACATATACAGTACATACCGTCGGTTTTTTGCTGTTGTTGCTGCTCGTGTTGTTGTTTTTGTTGCTGCTGGTATTGGTGTTTCTGTTGCTGCTGTTGTTGTTTCTGTTGCTCCTGCTGTTGTTTCTGTTGTTGTCTCATTTGTTGTTGCTGTTGTTTTTGCTGCCTTTTTCATTTTTTTTTGCTGTAGTTGTTTCTCCCGTTTACGTTGTTTCTGTTGTTTTGGCTTTCTCTATTGTTGTTTATGTTGTTTCTCTGCTGCTGCTGTTTCAGTTGTTGTTTCTATTGTTGCTGCTGTTGCTGTTGCTGCTGCTGTTGTTGCTGTTTCTGCTGTTGTAGTTGTTTGTGTGTGTGTGTGTGTGTGTGTGTGTGTGTGTGTGTGTGTGTGTGTGTGTGTGTGTGTGTGTGTGTGTGTGTGTGTGTGTGTGTGTGTGTGTGTGTGTGTGTGTGTGTTCGATATGTTGTGAGATTACGGGTAAGTCCTGTTGTTTCTGTTGTTGTTTCTGTTGTTGCTACTAGTTTTACTGCTGCTGTTGTTGTTGTTGTTGTTGTTGTTTCTGTTGTTGCTGCTGCTGTTATTCTTTCTGTTGCTTCTGCTGTTATTGTTGTTGTTTTTGTTGTAAGATTACAGTTTGAGGATCATAAGAACGGTGTATTTTCAGAGAGAGTCAAAAAGATCGCCCTCCCGAGGTTTGAATGAAAACCCGTAATTTACAGATGCTAGTTAAAGCACTGTGGCTGGATTGAGATGAGATGGTGCACACTATTGAAATCTCCGTTTCCGGTGAGAGCTACCACTTCCAGTTCCAGGCACCTCTTTGTGTGTGCGTTACTTTGTTGAATCGATTCCTAACTTTACCTGATTTGGATTAGGGATTTTGCATTGTTTGCACTTTGATATCCTTACCATTTCCTGGCTTTGACCCTTTGATATTTTTGGGATTTTGGAACGCTGACTTTGGCCTGGCTAGCACTCGTCTAGTGGTAGTTGTTGTTGTTGTTGTTGTCTTTGTTGTTGTCTTTGTTGTTGTTGCTGCTGCTGCTGCTGTTGTTTCTGTTGTTGCTGCTGTTGTTGCTGCTGTTGTAGTTGCTTTTGTTGTTGTTTTTGTGTGTGTTTTCTAAGTTGTGTGTGTATTCTATGTTGTATGTGTGTGTGTGTGCGTGTGTGTGTGTGTGTGTGTGTGTCTGTGTCTGTCTGTGTGTGTCTGTGTCTGTGTGTGTGTGTGTGCTCTATATGCTGTGAGATCTGTTTTTTACACAGTGAAAATCCCTAATCCTGAAATCCACCTTATTGTAATCTCGGACCACAGGCCGATTAGTTGAAACCAACCGGAACCCTCCCAACAGGTGGCAGTTTAACACCTCACTTTTGACAGATAAAGAATTTAACCATTTATTTTCCAGAGAATGGACTTCCCTCATTGAACTGAATGACTCTCAAGAAATATCACTATCCTTACTCTGGGAAATGGCTAAGGCAGTTCCGAGAGATAAAATAAACTAGAACAACGACTAAAAGACTTGCACTCCCAACAAGCCCACTCACCCACTGAGCAAACCTGAAATTAGATCCCGATTACTTCTCGACTTGATAATATCACCCATCAAAAGACACAACTTCTAATGCAACGAACAAGAGCAAATTATTTTGAATTCAATGACAAGGTAAATCTCTTGACAATCGATTGAAACAGAGAACAGAGAATAGAGAAAAAACACCTAAAAAAAACAAAACTTATTACAGCCATCAAAGATCCACAGATCAATAACATATTCAGAGACTAACAATAACCTATATCACTCAGATAATGAATCAAATATATCAAACACTAACTCATTCCTCGATAATACCGCCCCCCCTAAACTATCCACAGAGCAGGCTACCACATTAGATCGACCACTTACTCTAGAAGAACTCAGGAAAGCTCTCTTCTGTATGCCCAACATTAAATCACCTTGATCAGATGGCTACCCAGTAGAATTCTATAACCACTTCTGACCACTTGTATCCCCATTATTCATCAGAATAGTTATAGAGATGAAGTCAACCTCCACCATGCCTCCCCACATCAATGCTCATTTTGGTTTTGCTTAAACCCAATAAGGACCCAACCCCTACCTCCAGTTATAGAGCCATAAGCCTAATTAATTGGGATTTAAAGATTATTTGTAAAACACTTACCAACAGAAGTGAAAAAGTAATTCCATTAATAATTAACACAGACCAGATCAACAGGCTTTGTCAAGGGCAGACAATTGTCCAGCAATATGCGCCGTTTATTCAGTCTGACCAGCATATCTCAATGGAGATATTAAACTTAAATACTGTTATTGCCTCTTTAGATGCTAAAAAAGCATTTAACAGAATTAATTAACATATCTCTTTTCCACCCTCAACAAATTTGGCTTTGGAGACTCACTCATTCAATTGATCAGAATCCTGTACAACTCACCATCTGTTCTGTCATCACCAATGGTTACACTTCACAGGGTTCCACTCTACAACCTGGCACAAGACAGGGATGTCCGCCCCTTTACTATTCGCCATCTTTATTGAACCCCTCACGGCAGCCCGCCATCAAAACAGTAATATCATTGGAATACAAACAAACTCTGTTCACAAAATCAGTTTGTATGAAGACAATTTTTTGTTGTATTTACGGAACCCAATATCATCCCTACCGGAAGTGAAGACTAAAACCTCGGTCTTACCACTCAGTAGGAAGGACTGGAATGCTGTAACCGAGAAACTTCCCTCAACCATAACAATGGGCAACATTAGATACCTTGGTATTGATATCTCCAATCTGTCAGATCTGTTTACCCTTTACTCCATTGTTCAAATTCATTGAAGAAGACCTCACTCAATAGAACAACCTACCCATCTCACTAATTATAGGATAGCAGCAGTGAAAATGAATATACTACCAAAAATAAACTATATGTTTTCAATGACCCCAGTCCAACCAACAGTACATTGGTTTAATACTCTAGACTCAATAATCAATAAATTATATTGGAAATACAAGAAACCGAAAAGTAAACTAGCTACAGAAAAACTGTGACTGTGGAGGCCTAGCAGCCCCAAATTCCAGATACTACTATTTAGCAAACCACCTTCAATTTATAATGAAGTGGTAATAACCAGAGCAACAATTGGGCCATGAATGGCGAAACACTGAACAAACAGAATGCCAGTAGTTAATATCAATATCTGATCTCAATTCCTTACTGAATCAATAAAAAAACATAAATGCTTTAGAAATCCATTCATCGCAACATTTCAGTCAACCTGGTGGAGATTTATCAAACTCAGTGGTTACATCTTTCCCCAACCAAATTCACTCCAATCTGGCACAACCCAGATTTTATGGTTAAAAACACCAATAATCTGACACCAATAACCAATTATAAGTAAAGAAATTACTCATGGAACTCATGGAACTGGAACACATTTTTTAAAACAATTTGCTTATATTCTTTCCAACCTTAACCCAAAGGTATAATATCAATGGCAACAGCTTCCTTCAATTACAGCAGTCTCTAAAAGTTAAAATAAAATTGACGAACAACATCCTACAACCACCCTCGAAGACTGAACATCTTACTCATATAGGTAAAATCCCGTTTCTAAAATATACAAACTTTTAAGAAAATCCGATGACACTTAATCTTTACGTATCCTGGAATGGGAAAGTGACCTTGCTGTTTCCACTGATATCAAACTGTGGAAGCTTATTTGCAACAACACGTCTTCTATGACCCACAACTTCAAAAGGCATGGCTGCGCCCGTGGCTGGCCGATGTGGACTGGGTGCCTCCGGTTAAGGGAGGTGGCCATGCTATGGCAAGGTCGGGGCCAGGGGGCGGATCCATGAGCTGCCACACAGCCTGCTGCACCTCTGCTTTGATCTGGTTGCCCTTCGCCTATCTCTGCCAGTGCCAAAACTCATACTCAGTACATACACCATACAATTGGCCAAGCGTTTGTGGGGCGGGTGGGGCGCTAGCTATGTGGGTGGGGATGTGGCAGGGGGCTGCGATCTTGCCCGTCACACTCCTGCCCCAACTTCGTCGTCCGTCCAGAAATTTTAATTCCACTCATATTAGCTGAGAACACATACACTGGAAGACAAATCATACTCAGAACAACACTCCACCAGACCAAGGTCTGTGGGACAGGAGGGGTGATTCGGGTTCGGCTTGCTTGGAGGGCTCGTACCCCAACACCTCGCAATTTTAACTGCAATTGCCAAAAGCACACATTGAGCACTGAGTTTTTCCGGGGAGGAACAGCACTGGTGGGTCGGTGTTGGGGCGTAGTTGGCTGGGGGGCGGCCGGCTGGCCCCCCTGCCGGCTAGGCTCGAATCCTGGCGGCTTGCGCCTGGTGGTTTCTGGTGTGCTGCGACCTGGTGTGGCTGTGGAGAGCGCCGCCTGGTGCCGTCCGGGGCCCCTGGCCTGCGGTTGTGGGTGTGGATTGGGGTGCTGCTGTTGGCCTTTGCTCCCACTGTGCAGCTTCTCTGCGGCGGGTGCCCCGGGTGCTGGAGGGCCCATATATCTGGCGGCCTGCTAGCGTTGGTGGAGGGGCCAACATCCAGGTGCCCTGGTTGCATCCCTCTCATTTTCTTCCTCATTTACTGCCATAACTATGACAGAGATTAAGAAAACTATGACAGTTTTCCCACAGCTACTTAACTTTTAGATTCATGTTGTCATCCAAAGTTTATGTTTTACAGTGTACATGTTGTTGTTTGTTTCTATGTTTTTCCATGTACATGTTGTTTGGTTCTATGTTTATCACATTACATTTAGCAGACGCTTTTATCCAAAGCGACTTACAATTGTTCAATCACCATCAGGAGCAATTAGGGGTTAAGTGTCTTGCTCAAGGACACTACAGCATGCAAGCAGGAGGAGCCTGGGATCGAACCAGCCTTTAGATCACTAGACCACCAGCTCTACCGCCTGAGCTACCATCCCCACCATCCCCACGTTTATTTGTAGTAGTGATTTGTTGTCTATAGACCAAAACATGGTAAAATAGAGGGGGATTAGTGGCGGTTCTGTACAGCAAAAAAAATGTGCTCTTGTCATCGTACACGTCATCCACAGGACAGGCTTATTGTGGCAGTTCTTGATGATTAAAGAATTTATAAAGAGTTAAAGTGTTGTATGCCCATCATGGTGACAGCACCGGTTTAAAAAATAATAATAATATTAATTATGTAGATAGTCTTATTTTCTACTTATATACCTGTACCAATAATATACTGCTCAAAAAAATAAAGGCAACACATAATCATTACAACATAACTCCAAGTCAATCACACTTCTGGGATATCAACCTGTCCAGTTAGGAAGGACCACTGATTGTGAATCCATTTAACCTGCTGTTGTGCAAATGGAACAGACAACAGGTGGAAATGAGAGGCAATGAGCAAGACAACCCCTATAAATGAATGGTTCTGCAGGTGGTGGCCACACACTATTTCCCTGTTTTCATCTTTTCTGGATGATTTTTGGTCAATTTTGTATTTTGCCAGTGTCCTCACCACTAGAGGTAGCATGAGGCGGTGTCTGAAACCCACAGAAGTTGCTCAGGTAGTGCAGCTTATCCAGGATGGTAAATCAATGAGCGCTGTGGCAAAAAGGTTTGCTGTGTCTCCCAGCACAGTGTCAAGAGCATGGAGAAGATACCAGGAGCCAGGCCAGTACACCAGGAGACGTGGAAGGGGCTGTTGGAGGACAACAACCCAGCAGCAGGACCACTATCTGCTCCTTTGTGCAAGGAGGAACAGGAGGAGCACTGCCAAAGCCCTACAAAATGACCTCCAGCAGGCCACTAATGTGCATGTTTCTGCTCAAACTGTCAGAAACAGACTTCATGAGGGTGGTATGAGGGCTTGACGTCCACAAGTGGGGCCAGTGCTCAAAGTCCAACACCGTGCAACCCGATTGGCATTTGCCAGAGAACACCAGGATTGGCAGATTCGCCATTGGCGCCCTGTGCTCTTCACGGATGAAAGCAGGTTCACACTGAGCACATGTGACAAACGTGACAGAGTCTGGGGACGCCATGGAGAACATTCTGCTGCCTGCAACATCCTCTAGCATGACCGGTTTGGCGGTGGGTCAGTGATGGTCTGGCGAGGCATATCCTTGGAGGGCCACACAGACCTCCATGTGCTAGCCAGAGGTACCCTGACTGCCATTAGGTACCTGGATGAGATCCTCAGACCCATTGTCAGACCATATGCTGGTGCAGTGGCCCTGGGTTCCTTCTGATGCATGACAATGCTTGGCCTCATGTGGCTGGAGTGTGTCAGCAGTTCCTGCATGACGAAGGCATTGATGCTATGGACTGGCCTGCCCATTCCCCAGACCTGAATCCAATCGAGCACCTCTGGGACATCATGTCTCCTTCCATCCAGCAACGCCACGTCGCACCACAGACTGTCCAGGAGTTGAGTAATGCCCTGATCCAGGTCTGGGAGGAGATCCCTCAGGAGAACATAAGTCGTCTCATCAGAAGCATGCCCAGATGTTGTAGGGAGTGACATACAGGCATGGGAGGCCACACACACTACTGAGCCTCATTTTGAATTGTCTTAAGGAATTTCCACAGAAGGTTGAACAGCCTGTGATATGATTTTTCCACTTTTATTTTGATTATGATTCTGAATCTAGACCTCCATGGGTTAATGATATTGATTTACATTGATCATTCTTATGAAATTTTGTTCTCAACGCATTCCACTATGTAATGAATAAAGATTTTCAACTGGAATATTTCATTCATCGAGATCTAGGATGTGTTGTTTAAGTGTTCCCTTTATTATTTTGAGCTGTGTATATTCTGTGCCCAGAAGCACACTACTTTTCCTTTCGGCTGCTCCCGTTGGGGGTCACCACAGCGGATCATCTGCCTCCAATACCTTCTTTCCTGTGCATCTTCCTCCCTTACACAAGCACACTAATATTATGCAATTTTTTTATATATTGGGCTATTTCTGTTCTGTGCTTTTAAAAAAAAAATGTATTAGTTTTTCAGAATAGCTTTACAAACAAAGCACAAAACAGACAAAAAATGGGCCATAGATTAATTAACATTTCGCTGAGAATTAGGTGACGATCATGGAGTTCAAAATATGTTACCCACCGCGTACTTTAGGGTCATTTGGCGGCTTTCGAGATTTTCTTTTTTCGCATCATTTGAAAGTGGAGAATCAGAGCTTCCGAACAAGGTGTCACTTGTGCAAATCAAAAATAACAAACCTGGACGCTCGTTTCAAAAGGAAACGATCTATCTGCGTTATTCAGCGCTGTTCTGTGTCTCGATAAGTGAACTACGTTTCCCCATGTAATCTAACGGGAATATTTAACTCCACGGCTTAACATTTTTCTGCTATTTATAAATCAAACTCGATTTTGAAAATACGTTGAGAGATAAAAAAAAAAACACAAAGGAACACAAATCAAAAACTTCCCTAAACGAACAACTTTGGGACTTTTTATCCGTGGAAGCAGAGTAGCCGGCTGAAATTCTACGTGGGAAGACGCTCAACAACAACAACAAAGATGGAGCCACTGTTCCACGAGTGGGCCCACGGAGGAAGCACCGTGGTAAACGAGGCGGCATTCAGGACAGAATGAGGACACAACCTTACCGTCCACCTCTGCCAAGCAGCCTTCTTGCCAACGTTCAGTCCCTGGAGAACCAGATGGATGAACTTGAGCGAGGATTAAATTCCAACGAGACACGAGGAACTGTTGCGTCCTCTGCCTGACAGAAACATGGTTGAACCCACTGGTGCCAGGTGAAGCCATCCGTCCAGCCGAGTCCTTCGCCGTGTTCCACGGCGACAGACCGGGGGAGTCGGGATAATCCAAAGGTGGAGGTGTCTGCCTAATGGTACCACTGGTGTAACCCCGACAACACCAGGTTTCTCTCCCGCTCCTGCTGGCCAAACCTAGAACAGCTGACCATCTTATGCCGTCCATTTTATCTCCCCCGGAAATTCAGCACGGTCATCATTACAGCCATTTATATCCCACCGCAAGCGGACACCGACACAGCACTGTCGGACCTGTATGATGTGTTGTGCGGATTTCAAAACAAACATCCCGACGCGGCTGTAGTGGTGACTGGGGACTTGAACAGGGCCAACCTTAAAAAAAGTCCATTTCCACCAAGACATCACGTGTGCCACCAGGGAGATAGAACCTTGGACCACTGCTACACACCGTATAAGAACGGATACAAGACCGTCTCGCTCCCTGCTTTCAGGAAATCTGACCACGCCTCGATCTCGCTGGTTCCTGTTTACAGGCCTCTGATTGCACGAGAACTGGTGGTGACGAGGGAAGTGAAGCGGTGGACGGACCAATCAGAGGCTGCGCTTCAGGACGCACTCACTGACGTAGACTGGGACATGTTCCAATGAAGTTCAAGTGACGTCAGCAAGTTTATGGATGTAACGGTGAGCTTTGTGACTACGGTAGCAGATAGCATTGTTCCCACGGTGAAAGTTAGGATATTTCCAAACCAGAAACCGTGGGTTGATAAATCCATCCGCTGCGCTCTGAATGCTCGCACGGAGGGCGGAGGGCGGTGAAGGACGTTAAACGGGCGTACAGAGAGACTGTGGAGCTACAGATGGAGCGGGGGGACACAAGACGCTTGTGGGAGGGGCTGCGGATGATAACAAACTACAAGAGCAGCTCCTCCCCAGCCACAAGTGTGGACACCTCCCTAGCCCACGAACTGAACTCCTTTTATGCGCGGTTCGAGTCTGGCAACAGCACCGCTAGCTTGCTGGCTAATTGGAGTTATACCGCTGGGGATGAGCCCGCACTCTCAGTGTCCGTGCACAAGGTCAGGAACGCTTTGATGCGGGTGAACACCAGGAAAGCTGCGGGCCCAGACGGCATATCTGGGCGAGTACTGAAAGCCTGTGCTAACCAGCTAGCTCCGGTGTTCGCTACAATATTCAACATCTCCCTGGCTGAATCAGTGGTCCCATCCTGCTTCAAGAGGTCCACCGTCATTCCTGTCCCAAAGATCGCCTCTCCTGCCTGCCTGAATGACTACCGTCCGGCCTCCCTCCCCCGCACCTTGGACATGTTGCAGTTCACGTACCGGCAGAACAGATCCATGGATGACACGGTCTCCCAAGTACTGCACACCATTCTCACGCACCTGGATGGCCGGAAGGGGGCCTATGTGAGACTGCTGTTCATCAAATACAGTTCAGCTTTCAACACCATAGTCCCCACCAGACTGGCTGTCAAGCTGAAGGAGCTCGGACTGAATACTCCACTGTGTGCCTGGATCATGGACTTCCTCTCAGCCCGGCCCCAGGTGGTTAGGGTGGGGAAGCACATGTCAAGCTCCCTCACCCTGAATACAGGATCCCCCCAGAGTTGCGTCCTCAGCCCCCTACTGTACTCCCTGTACACACATGACTGTGTGGCCAGGTCCAGCTCCAACACCATCATCAAGTTTGCTGACGACACCGTTGTAGTGGGCCTGATCACCGACTGTGACAAGAAGGCCTACCGCGAGGAGGTGGCTGACCTGTCACTCTGGTGCCAGGACAACAGCCTACACCTGAACGTCAGCAAAACTAAGGAGCTGATTGTGGACTTTAGGCAAGGATTACAATCAAGGACGCATGCGCCCTTGGTGATTAATGGGACTTCTGTTGACAGGGTGAGCAGCTTCAAGTACCTGGGAGTCCACATCACAGAGGACTTAACATGGACTGTTCACACAGACACTCCGGTGAGAAAGGCGAGGCAGCGTCTCTACCACCTCAGGCAGCTGAGGAAATTCCGGGTCTCGGTGAGGATCCTCAAGTCCTTCTACTCTGGAGCAGTGGAGAGCATCCTGACAGGCAACATCACTGCCTGGTTTGGGAACTGCACTGCTCAGGACAGGGGGCCCCTGCAGAGGGTGGTGCGTGCAGCTGAACGTACCACTGGAACTACCCTCCCCTTCCTGCAGGACTTATCACCAGGAGGTGTAGTAGCAGAGCCTCACCACCCCAACAACGGACTGTTCCAGCTGTTGCGGTAAGGCAAGCGCCTCCGCAGTCACACAGCGAGAACAGAGAGATTGAGTTTTTTTCCCGCAAGCCATAAGAACTGTCAATGCGGACCTCACCAGGGGTCCTCACTGAGCCACACACATAGGCTCCACTACCTTCTGTACTGTATGTAGCATTCTGTACCGCATACTGTGTCACTGTTCAGGGTGGTTCGGTGATACCGTATTGCTGTGCCGTACTGTTGCATACTGTGCTGTATTATCCCACAAACACTACCTCACTTCATTCACATGCCAGTTTAATGCACATATCTGTCTATATATAATTGCCTATCCTATATACATAAGCATATTCCCTTTATCTATTCCATTTTATTTTATTTTATTTTATTTTATTCTATATATTTTATTTTATTCTATAAGTATTCGACTTACTGTATTACATTTTAGGAATCAGTGAGTTGGTCTAGTAGAAAGAAATTTCCTCTGACATATTGTGTGTTATCACCGGGTGCGTTGCATTACAATTCACTGCATATATGTATGAAAGTATGTATATGTATGTGACGATGATGTATATGTATGCGACCTCTTGTATTGTATCTGGAGAAATCTAATTTTCCTTCAAGAATGTTTTTTTCAACTTATTTGGCTGCTCCTGGCGATTTTAGAAATGCGCGAGATGGCGGCTTTTGCTTTGGTGTGTCACATATTACCTAAAGAATACTTTAAAAAGTCTGTAGTTTTGGATATTTCTGTATATTTGGCTATTTTTTATTTAAAATAATAAATATTATATATATTTTTTTTACTTTTTCAGACTGTTAAGCTTTTTCATGCTTATTGACTGTAGAGAAATGCAGCAATCCTCTACCTACCATGGCAAAAAAAAATGTTGTAAATATTTTTTATTGATTTTCATAGTTTTTATCCCACAGGAGGAGTGAAAGATACAAAACATGTATCGTTATACCTACTCATGCCCCAAAAAAGAGAGAAGCACTATTCATCAAATATGTTTACAAACTGAATTGCCCATTCCCATCCCTACCACCGTACCACCCAAAGGATTACAGGTTACAGAATACATTTAGGTGAAGGAGGGAAACATATTAAATAATTTTATTAATTACTCAAACAAAGGGAAAAAGGGAGATTAAAAGATAACAAGGGTGGAGGGGGGTAAAATGTAAAATGATATTTCCACCTTACTGTACACACAGGGGTTCCTGTATAGAGTCTGTATGGGAGTATGTACATTAAGTCTACTGGCTGGTCTCTACATCGATGGCATAAAGGATGAATGTTCGGATTAGTCTTTGCCAATCTAGCATTGGAAAAATGAACTCTGTGTACCACTTTCAGTTGTATCAAGCCATGCTTGGTGGACATGGACAATGTATTTATCAAGTCCAAGACAGAGTCCCGTTGGTCATCTGTTAAAACTACTCCAAGACCAGTCCTGGGCCATTTTTAAAGGGTTTGTGGATTAATGTTGTTAATAAGCTCATAAATCTGGGATATCAATCCTCTACGGAGGATTGACGTGGACTTTATGGGCTTATCTGTAAATGAATTAAATGTCTTTTGTACAAAGCTCGTGATCGGCAACTGATTCTGATTCTTGATTCCAAGTCTTGATCCTGATTATTGATTGCAGAAACGGCACCGTGCAACAACAGCAGCAACAACAACAACAACAACAACAACAACAACAACAACAACAACAAAACAAACCCTTAATGGCCTGTTTGTGTCCATAAAAAGGACTTGGCTGTTTGGCCCAAGACAAAGCCAGAGTCAGAGCCAGGTTCTTCCAGAAAGGTGTGAAGACACATGCTTATACTTAAACACACTTTGATATAGATTGAGGGATGCTTTGGGGATGCATACTGTTTGAGACAATTGTGGAAGGAACAAGTAATCAGACCGTTTTAACTTTAGTTAAGTACAAATACCCTGACATAACATAATCCCTCGTAAAAAGGGAAATTACCATCCTTATCATTTATTGTTCAGTAAGTATAGAAGTTATTGCCCTGAAATGTACTGTACTTAAAGTTTTAAAAGTAAAAGTATTTATCTAGTGCCCTGATATACAGTAACAATTGGTCTATAATAGCCTACAGTAGGCTACAGTAGTAAGACGTATTTTTTTCTGCAGATGAGTTGGTCATGCATATCCTGATTATAATATACAAAAGAAAAATAGTACAGGTGGAGTCATAGTGATTTAGTCATTAATAATAATTTTGTCATTTCTAATAGTACATTTGAAAGATTTGGAACTAATGAATAATCAAAGAGCAATCTTAAATCAGCAGTGATAAAGATCCAAATGTATCTAGACTAAATGTAGTAAAGAGAGGAAAAATAGATATTTCCATTGAAATGTTGTCTCCAAAACTAAATATACTTATGTACAGATACTTTTTATTTTTGAAAATATAGATAGAAAAAAATACTTATTTCGTAGTTACGCAGGACTTGACCATTTTGCGAGATTACATCCAGATTCTTTCTCATATCTATCCATATGATACGGTATTACATACTTGAAAACCAAAAAACATTTTAAGCTCCGTTTTGAAGTGTGGTCTCAAACTCCGTTTTTTTCTTTAGCTCCACTGCTAGAAAGCCTGTGAACGCCTCGGGGTGATGGAGTCGTCCAGATAGCATCATTCCCAGCACTGCTTATCTGTCCCGCCACAGGAGACCTGTCACAACAGGGCACCAGCGCTTGGTCTGTTTTAGTTTACTTTGTAACGACACTAGTCTGACAATGGCTTCACATAAAATAATATTTCAGTACGTGGAAAAATATTGAGGTAAATGTCATAAAAAAATATACAGGTTGCGCATTTATAGCTAAAAAAAAATATTGAATGAGATTGTATTGACAGCATTAAATACATCCATCCATCCATCAATCTATTATCTATACCGCTTATCCTCGTGGGGGCTGGAGCCAATCCCATCTGTCATTGGGCAGGAGGCGGGGTACATATTGGACAGGTTGCCAGTCTATCATAGGGCCGACAATTTGACCTTTCCAGGGTTGGGTAAAATAAGACATGAAGATGTGATGTGCAGCCAGCCAGTCACTGTCGCAAAATAACCCCTGACAGGCCAATCACTCTAAAGGGGGTTATTTCGCAATAATGACTGGCTGGCTGCACATTATCAAGCTTATTAGACGGCCAATCACTAAGTAAGAGAACAAATTGAGACAGACTACTGATTTTACATGGTTTTATAACTAGTATGGCTAGTTTAATAATTTCCGCTATGTAGCGTCACAACAGTGACCAAAATGGCAATGGTCAACATTAACATACAGTGTTGTTATTGAGTATTAATGATTGACAGCTGATTTAAGCTAATGACCAATCAGAATCGAGTATTCCAGAGCTGTGTAATAATTAATGATAATCACTCGTTTCATAGACCTTCTTACCAAAGTTCTGTAACCTCATTTATTTAGCACTACGTATGACGCAAATCACTAATAATAATAAAATAATACAAATAATGACAATGATTACATAATTATATAAAAACAATTATATCATTATTATAGAATTATATAATATAACAATAATATAAATCAGTTATATCTTTATTACATAGGTATAATAATCAGAATCAGAATCTGTTCTCTTGGCCAAGTATATTTTCATGTACAAGGATTCTGTCATGGTATGGTTTGTGCATTGTAGTGAAAGAATGTGATGTACATACAAACATACCCATATATACAGAATGTACAAAATGTTCTCTATGCTCAGATAAAGAAAAAAAAGAACACAAAGGGCTATGAGACATATATATATATATATATATATATATATATATATATATATATATATATATATATATATATATATCGGTGCAACACATGCTTTGTCTTAACCACCCAGCAGTTTGTCCACGGTGAGGACGCAGTGGACCAAGTTGGCACATTATAGACGGATGGAGGGATGGAGGTGATGGAGGGATGGAGGTGGAGGGGGGGGGGGTGCAGAGAGTCCATGTGAGGCTGTACTCAGCTGTTAAATGTGGCTCGCAGATTGCATCGTCCACCCCCCTGTTTCAGCGGAGGGACGGAGAGAGAGAGAGTCCCTGCAGCAGATGGCTGAGTTGTGCTGTTTCTCAGAGGTGAGAAATAGCCCATTAGCCTCACCGAAAATGACAGTCTGCCTTCTCTTTAGCCACCGAGCCTTGAGTACACCTGACCAGATTGGGGACCGCTGCGTCACGTCGGCCGCCATGATTGCTTCTGTGTAATCAGTGTGCTTCTGCAGCTTAGGAACAGCCAGCCAGTCCTCTCCTAAACTCTGTCGCTAACCTCCACACCTCCACTCTGCCATTATGTAATCACCACCCAAGGGCAGCTGAAAATAGTTTTTATCTGCATCATAATTACATTCATATTCAACCGCCACTAGAGCTCATAATTATGTATGTTTATAGTCTTGCAAACAACTGTATCAACAATGAGGAAAGGAAACATGTCATCAACAACTATTAATGACATTTTGCAATCAGAGCCAAAGTAATCAATCAGAATCTCTTTATTCTATTGTGTTTATGAAAGAAGGCGTACAGTATTGTATTTTGTATTTTGGCTGAGCCAAGTCTAGAATAAAAATGTAGAAGTAAAAAAAACGTAAAAAAAAAACAACACCAATTTTTACTGAGCAACATTCTGCATTACAAAGGCAATAACATCAAAACACTGTCTGTACAACATGGTCAACCAACAGAGCTGAGTCTATAAAGGCTGTAACAGTATAGAGTGGGGAACTGGGGGTTCAGTGGGGACTGGGGTTTCAGTGGAGGCTCGGAGTTCAGTTGGGCCTGGGGGTTCCTCGGGCACTGGGGGTTTAGGTGGACTAGGGGTTCAGGGTGGGTTGGGGGTTCACTGGGGCTGGGGGTTCAGTGGGGACTGGGGATTTAGGGGGACCGTTCCGTTGCATTGTTTCTTAAAACCATAAAGACTTGCTTTCTAATCGAAAAAATGTGTTTAAGCTGAGGACCTTTGCAACCTAAGGAAATTAATGAAATGGGAGAAAAATCCCCAACAAAATACATATTGTCCATTCTGGAAGTGAAATTAACAGCTCCTCCACAGAGCAGGCCGACGAGTGAGCTCTGCCCCCCGGGCACTAGTTGCCGGCGACCACAACAAACAAACTAAATTAGAACAAGGATCACAAACAACAGAAAACACAAAATGAACTACGTGTTTATAATGAACGCAGCAAAACAAAAGTAGGAAGAAAAAACAAAGAGAAAGTTAGAAAAAACTCCCTGAGGCTGTGAAGGTGGCTCATCAATTGCACATAAATGGGCGGAGGATCCCGCGTCAGGCTGACCCCAGAGAGCACTGGCGCCAGGGAGCAAATAATTGGGTTCCGGAGAGACTTCCTCAACTTGTTTCAACAGTTCAGTTTTAATCAGGAGACAAATTAAGCACTCACAACCAGTCAACAATAAATCAAGTTTATATATATATATATATATATATATATTTATATATATATATATATATATATATATATATATATTTTTTTTTTTTTTTTTTTCCTTACATATTTTTTTATAATTTTTCCAACAAAAGTTATTTTGATCAAACCTGGCTGGGTCCACCCACAGCTACGAGCCTGGTATGTACTGTAGTTAAAGACTGGTGCCTTGAAGAACAGACCATTGGCATAAAAAAGCTTAACAGTCATAAGAAAATAGCCAATATACAACAATGGGCCCAAATTTTTGTCAAATATACAAATATAGCCCAAAAAATACTCAAATATACAGAAATAGCCAAACAAAAAAGTGAAATATACAAAATAGCCACATACAAAACTGACCCCCAAAAATAATCCCAAATATACCAAATACACCAATCAGCCACAACATTAAAAGCATTGACAGGTGAAGTGAATAACATTTCTCATCTCATTGCAATGGCACCTGTTAACAGGTGGGATATATTGGGCAGCAAGTGAATAGTCAGTTCTTGAAGTTGATGTGTTGGAAGCAAAAAATATGGGCAAGCGTAAGGATCTGAGCAACTTTGACAAGGGCCAAATTGCAATGTCTAGAAGACTGTGTCAGAGCATCTCCAAAATGACAGGTGTTGTGGGGTGTTTGCGGTGTGCAGTGGTTAGTACCTACCAAAAGTGGTACAAGGAAGGACAACTGGTGAACTGGCAACAGGGTCATTGGCGCCCATGTCTCACTGATGCACGTAGGTAGCGAAGTCTAACCCGTCTGATCCGATCCCACAGAAGAGCTACTGTAACACAAATTGCTGAAAAAGTGCATGCTGGCTTTGATAGAAATGGTGTCAGAAAACACATAGCATCACAAAAACACATAGCATCACAGCTTGCTGCGTATGGCTGTGTAGCTGCAGGCTGGTCAGAGTGCACATGCTGACCCCTGTCCACCGCCAAAAGCGCATACATTGGGCACGGGACCATGGAAGGAAGAAGGTGGCCGGGTCTGATGAATCACGATTTCTTCTACATCATGTGAATGGCTGGGTTCAGGGTCCGACCCGATGGTGCATCTGTGGGATGTGCTGGAACAACAAGCCGGATCCATGGGAGCCCCTTCTCACAACTTCCAGGACTTAAAGGACCTGCTGCTAACGTCTTGGTGCCAGATACTACAGGACACCTTCAGAGGTCTTGTGGAGTCTATGCCTCGATTGGTCAGAGCTGTTTTGGCGGCACGAAAGGGAGCTACACAATATTAGTGGTTATTAGTGGTGCTTTTGATGTTGTGGCTGATCAGTGTATACAGAATATACTAAATACAATTATAGTCTAGTAAGTAAAGTGTAAGGGGCAAGTGTTGGTAGGGTTACTACAATGGTTGTGGGTATAACATATAAATAAAGATGGATATACTGTACAAGGTGAATAAATACAGTATTTAAACTGTAATATGTGTATCATTAAATTGTTAGTACGTACACTGGTTTCTCCGGTGAAATGCTGGTGAAATGTTGTCTGGTGAGAATAGTCAATAAAAATCACCGTTACATGACGTGACATTAGATGACAATCCTTTGGCCCGCCCCAGGTAATTCAACAATCCATTGCTGTTGTAAAAATAAAATATAAAAATCAAATGTAAATTGGGATTATTTTGGTGCTAACGCATTATCGGAAAGTGTGCCTGCTGTTGCCTAAACTATCCAATTAGCCAACGATAGTAGGTTGTGCACACATATAAATATGCAATCATCAAATCAACAGTCAGACTCTCACCTCAACATGTCGGAGCTTGTTTTAAAGAAATGTGATTTTCCTGCAGCGTACCAGCGCTACTATCCCCATCCTGCACTTAAAGTCATCTCCACTCCAGAATGGCACAAAAAAGGGGGGATGGATGAGGAAGTTAGGAATAAATTCTAGTGAATTCTAAAGCTCTCCTTTAGCTTGACAGTGAATAAATGTAGCGGCTTTCCAAACAAGACACGCAGTATTAAGGAGAGGTGTCTTGACAAGCGTGTGAGGATTAGTCCGCATTACACTGAGGTGGAAGAAGGGAAAAAACATGCAGGGCTGCTCGTTTTTTTTTCTTGATTTTTTTGGGGGAACGAAGGAAGGAATGAAGGAATGAAAGGCTCATGAATCGTAGGCGTCCTGATGGTGCCTGGGGTGTTGATGGACAACACTTCTGACCCTTCAAAACAACTCGTACGCAGGGTGACGTTCAGTAAATCTACAAACTGGAGGGGAGATAAGATGCTGCTGCACCGGGACGGCTCATCATGCATGACCCTCGAAGGATTTGATAATATTGAACAAATCTTTTATATGACTCTGTAGTCAGGAGTCGCTCTGCCAAAAAAGTCTCTCATTTCGTTCATGATTCGGTAGCTGCAGCCAATGCAGCTAGACAGGCGTTCACTCAAATCTCGATTCGCGAACGGAAAGAGTCATAGGTGGCTCTTCCTTCTCTCTCTATAAACAACTCAAACACTCAATCTTCCCCCAAGAAGTCATTTTAGAAAAGGACTGCTGGGATCCCAGATTAGAAAGCAACAAACAGACCCACTTAATTCAGTCCAAAACGTGAAGAGACTTTTCCCAGGAACCGGCACACCAACCTTTCCATGCTGCTCAGGGAATGAACGGATGCCATATAAACCCAAGGCCATGCATAGACAGATACACGTAACTGCAAAGTAGAATTAAAAACAAAGCCGATTTTTATTGCGATGCAGAAGCAGGTACAGCACACAAAAGGCAATTGAGGCAATGTGGCCATTTACAGATCAGTGGCTAGAAATCTATGGGGGTCAGCCAAGATGGGGGAATAATCAAGGACTTATAAAGGGAAGAAATTGTGTATGATCTTTAATTACACATTAATGCAGGGGTCAGGGACCTTTTTGGCTGGGAGAGCCATAAAAGCCAAATATTTCCAAATGCTCCTTGTGAGCCAGATAATATTTATATATATAAATATATAAATATCATATAAAATTGAATGCAACTTAATGCGTACATTTTTTAAGTTAGGCATACATTTTTAACGTATAACACATCTCTGAGTACTTAAAAAAGCGCTATACATAATACATTTATCTTTATTCTTCTTAATGATATTGTTGTTATACTGTAGCTAACCAATAATAAATTAAATAATTTTTACCATAAATGCGACTTCTGGTGATGCATGAGTTTGCTGATGGCCTTGTAGTCTGGTTCCTACCTAGTGAGGTTAAGCTTCATGCAGACATTGAGGCTTCCATCAGTTAAACGTGAGCGTAGGTTGCTCTTAATGTTTCTCAGATGCGAGAAAGACTGCTCACATGCGTATGTAGAGCCAAACATGGTCAATACGGCAATACTCACACGCGGCATTGTGTGCTATGTGACGGGAAGCTCGTTCCAAGTTTTAAGAATCAGCTGGTCTTCAGGTTCAAGTTCAAGTTCAAGAGATTTTTTGTCACATACATATTGAAGTTTTTTCCATTGCTCTCCACTTGTGTTCAGCTGATTGGTCCGACTCGAGGCAAGGAGTTTTCTTAATGTTTGTCTGTCTTAAAGAGGGGATCGGCGCACGGGCTCCTAAGCAGCCCAGTAGTGGAACGCCATTCCTCCTGCGCCCAAGAGGATCATTATTATCCACAATTATTATAATAATCCTCAGTGATATATATATGTGGCCTGCGTGCCGCATATTGAAATGAACAATAAAACTCTTGCCATGTCGGCACACCACGGCCAGAAAGGCTCCGTATCCCTCCCTATACCCTTACCTGTGGGCAGAGACTCCCACAAGTGGCGCCTGAGCAGAGAGTAAAAGGCGCCCCGGTGTCTTTCTGTGGTCCGCAGCCGGTGCTTGACTACGCCCCTTTGTCCGCCACATTTATATGTAGAATTTTATTTTCAAAATTGTAATTTCTCTTACCTGTTTTACTTTAAAATGACACAGAATAATTATTTATTTCTTATTAATTGTGATGAAAAATTGTAGCTGAAAATGGTCTGCGAGCCATAAACCGTCATCAAAAGAGCCATTATTGGCTTGCGAGCCATAAGTTCCCGACCCCTGCATTAATGCAATACATTGGTGTCAGTGAACATTTCTCCAGCAATTTTGATTGAACGCTGTACCACTTGGTGAGTTGGTGTCTGAGTCTAAATCTCTAGGGATGTAGCTTCTAATTTCTGGGAGTGGCTTGAGGTCCCACCATTTGAATACTTGAAATAGATTTATGTGCTTAAGATTTTGTACATCACATACTCAAATAAAGTTAGAAATCCAGATTTAGGGGATTCCTTCTAGTTGGCTGGACTGCTGCAGTGTACCCTTCCGACCTGTTGCGTCATCTGGGACCACACTACTAACTGTACCTAGAGTAAAGACAAAGCAGGCAAAAGCAGATAGTTTAGTTATTATGCTACACAATGTTGGAAGAAACTTCCAGAAGATCTTAGCCTCGCCCCAGTTTTTTTTATCAGTTTCAAGATTTTTATTTCTAAGTTTCTTGGTAACAGTCCTAATAAGTTTCTAGTTGGGTTTGAGTCCTCACTGCAATGTTAAAGTCTGTGAGCCCTGGGAATTGCCCTTTCACATTTTATCTCTTGGATTTTATGTCTGTATCTGATTTTATCTTTCACTTTCTATGGCTTTAGTCTTCTTTCCTGTTCTATAATATACTTTAGACTTTGCCGTTGTGTATGAGATGTGCTATATAAAGAAAGTTGCCGTGCACTGCCTGATATTTGTCTGCACTGCTGAATTTTTTGTCAGGATTGGTTCAAGTGGTACTATTGCGGGTGAATTCTGGAACCGCCAGCGGGCAGCTAAGGATATAAAGACCATCTCAATCTCTGTCTGAATCCACCATTTTTTAATTTAGAGTTGCACTCACTGTCTTTAGGGATGTTTGGGACTTGGACTTGAATCCACAATCTACGAACCTGAACCTTTAGGATGCGTTTTGGTTTTTGTATCGTTTTTTGAAAAACGCTTGTACCAGGTCACATTGGGAGGATCTCTGTCCATGCACTCCATGCACAATCCCTTGTCTCAGTGATCTCTTCCGGTGGCGTTTCCAATCAATGCAATGTGAATGTTCCTTCCTTCAAACACAAAGAAACCTTTGCACACCTATGTTGAGAGACAGGTGTGGAGGACAAAAGCTGGAAGACTACACACTCAATGCAAAGACACTTCAACACAATGTGAAGGAGTCCCTGCTTATAACACAGAAAATCAGTGTCCTGAAGGTTTTAGAATCCACCTCAAACTCAATCTAATCTAAAAAAATAAATAAAAATCTACTCTCTCTCTCTCTCTCTCTCTCTCTCTCTCTCTCTCTCTCTCTCTCGCAAAGACTCCCCCCACACAGACCTATCCATTACTTCTGAGTGCCCCCACACCACACTATGTACGAGTATTTGTTGATGACAGTCGTGGGTGACCACGGGTGGTGACCATTTGGAGTTGGAGTTTCTCCATACGGTCTTTGACAATGGGTCAAAAACATATAAAAAAATGTGTCATGTCGTGTCGACCTATGCATCTGCTCTATGTGCTTAATCACATAGACTTGTTCATGAATGGCTGCTCGCTAGTTTTCTTGGCATTGACCATTAATGCGACTTCTGGTGCTGCATGAGTTTGCTGATGGCCTTGTAGTCTGGTTCATACGTAGTGAGGTTAAGCTTCATGCAGACATTGAGGCTTCCATCAGTTAACGTGAGCGTAGGTTGCTCTTAATGTTTCTCAGATGCGAGAAAGACTGCTCACATGCGTATGTAGAGCCAAACATGGTCAGTACGGCAATACTCACACTTTGCATTGTGTGCTAGGTGACGGGAAGCTCGTTCCAAGTTTTAAGAATCAGCTGGTCTTCAGGTTGAAGTTTTTTCATTTCTGTCCACTTGTGTTCACTTGCCAGTTCTGCTCGCCGTCGCGCAAGTCTTTCCAACTCTCCATTCGGTGACTTGAATGGAGAGTTGGAATGTTACTCACCCACATGTCTGAAGCCCTCAGGTCAGCCACTTCCAGCTCTAAGTCTCTGATGCAGACCCTGGGGATGCATGTCAGGTCAGCTTTGTCCACTGCACACTCGTGTGGATGAGTGATGAATTTAAACAGAACAGAGCGCTCACGAAATTCTCTAAAACGTGCTTTGAATGACTGCAGGAGATTGGACGCAAAGCCTGCTAGCTGCTGTTGATCAAAATTTTGAGTGGGGAATTTCACGGGGCAGAAGACGACCTGTTTCAATGTCCCTGATAAAGAGTACCAGCTTCCAAATGCAAAGTGATGTTGAAGGGATAAGACGGTATTTCCAATGCCTTGCATTTTCACATTGAGCTGGTTAAGATGTCCAGTTATGTTCACGAGAGAGTGAAACTACAGGTGCCACTCGGTGTTAGCGAGCTCAGGATGCTCGACGCCTTTAATTTAGAGAAAAGTCCGGATTTCAATCAGGCAAGCTGCAAAGCGGCTAAGCACCTTCCCCCTTAACAACCAACGCACATTGCTGTGTAAAAGCAGACCGGGATAATTTTTCCCAACTTCATCCAACAGTGCTTTAAACTGGCGATCATTTAAAGCTCGGGGAACAATAGTTGACCAAAGTTGACCACTCGAATGACCAGCAACATCACCTCACCAAGCTGCTCGCCACAAACGCCTCCTGGTGCAGAATGCAATGAAAACTTAGGATGGGCCTATTTTCATGTTCACGAAGAAGTGCTAGAAATCCTTTGTTTTTCCCCAACATACAGGGAGAACCATCAGTACACACAGAAATAAATGTATCCATCACTAGATTTTGCGTTTATCTCCTTAATTTGTGTTTCCTTGACTTGCCATCATAATGGTACGTTTGTGAACCGTTTTTGCTGACAGAGGCATGTCTTTTATTCGTTTGATTATTCTGTCTTTAATTGGGATGTCATCAAACAGTTCATTGGCCAAATCAAGCATGAATGTTTTGGCATACTCGCCATCTGTGAATGGCTTCCCATTCCTCACTATTGCCAAAGCACCAGGAAAACTAGCCGAATTCCCGTCACCTTGCTTGGTCCATACACAGTTGCTGCTGACTGGCCTGCACTCCTTAGCTCTTGGCATGCCTTTTTCCTGCTGCTCCCGGCTGGAAATTTCGATGCAGATGAAGCATGGTGTGTATCAAAGTGCCGCTTTACATTTGACCGTTTCATCGATGCAATTTTATCATTGCATATTAGACATACCGCAGATCCTGTTCTCTACACAAATTCCTCTGTCCACTCAGCCTGGAAGGTACGGTAATCCTTGTCTTTTTTTCTTCTCGACATCTATTCCGTTTAAAGGGTTAGATGCAGATAAAATAGCTGGCTATCTGACAAAAAGGAGGGAAGTTTATTTCTTGACCTTACAATAACCCATGACGTACCGCATTATCCAATGAAAATTTTGTTTTGGTGTCGACAAATTAAAATAGATCAGAATATTTTATATTTTGAATTTTATTTTCAAAATCGTAATTTCTCTTACTTGTTTTACTATAAAATGACACAGAATAATTATTTATTAGTTGCTTTTCTTGATTAATATTTTGCAATAGGTAAATCCGCCATCCCCACACACACTCAGGGGAGAGGAGCTCTTGTCATGACACGTGGCCATCTGCCACTGGGCTTACGCCAACTAGGCCACTCTTTACAATAAACTGTGTGTCTGAAACCCTGTCGTCTGTGTCTGTATGCCGAAGGTACCTGAAAACGTCGCTTGGGTGGCGTGTGGTAGGCGAAACTGCCACAGACTTTGTTTCTGTGTAGAAGTATTCTTGGTGTTTCTGCAATTGTAAAGCCACACTTATTTCCCAAGTACATACTGTACATCTAATTAAGTTATAATGTCTCCCTCCAATTCTAAAATCAAGTACTATGTTAAGAACTAATATGCCTATTTATGTCCAATATATTCAAAAACATTTCCTGAGGTCAATTGAGCATTTCTTGGTCTCTAGTATTTGATATATGAGCACTGTGTCACGAGACTTGCTACAACCAGCAGGGATTGTCAGTCAAATTAAGGGGTCGGAGGGTCTGGAAGGGAGCAAAGGGCTGAGCAAATCTATGTCATGTGTTACTTGCACAGGCTTTTTTCTTGGCCTCTGGATATATTCTGGTCTCACTAGTACCACTTTTCCCGCTAGAATCGAGTAACGCCTGCAGGAGTAAGAGGAGGAGAGAAGGAGGAGAGGGAAGGGGAAGGGTCTAGCATTCTGAAAAATCCCTAGTGCCAGACGTGGGACTACATACTATATACTGTACATGACAGCTTCAAAGGGGGGGGGTATCTTCACATTTCAAGTGGGAAAACAAAAATGCAGAACTTTGAATGCGCATTACCTTAAAATGAGCCCACATCTCAGATATCTCCATTGTGCTGGGAGATGGTGCACTACCCTCAGGATATGAGTAACTTATTCAATACTTGTGATGTTTTGCTCTGCCGAACAACCTCGTGTTTGAACGGGTGTATTTCTTACCAACGAACTGAAATGTTGTTGCCATTACTCGTGCTCTTTGCATCAAAACGCTGTGGGTGGCATAGGTACTGCACCCCTTGCACAGAATACACTAGCAGTTTTGAACCAGCAGTCAATTGGGCAAGACTAGTGAGTAACGCAGGCACAAAACTACCTTGGCAGAGGCAGCTGGATAGTGAAACCCCAATCATGTCTATGGAACTGAACTACTGACTCGCATGCAACCTGTGTTCGTCTCCACACAAACACACGCACACACACACACACACACACACACACACACACACACACACACACACACATACACACGCACACACACACGCACACACATACACACACACACACACACACACATACACACAGAAACAAGCTGATACCCACAGAAGAAACATGATGTATGCATACTGTACCTTCTGAGGTTGTACTGTAGTTTGCAGCACAAGCTAACAAATTCGTGTTTGAAAAATAAATAATTGCCAGCTTTTTGGCCCACGCGTTTTAAGTGTTTCTGCATTTGGGTGGAAAAATATCGAGAATGAGGTTAAAGGATAAGTTTGTTATTTTCCAATGCAATCTTGTTAAAATATTGTTTCCCGTCTGTGGCAGTTCCCCCTGCCACAGACGGGAACCAACAACAACCATCCAACAACCAACCAACATTTTTGAGGCCATCCAGCACAGAGAGACAAGATGTAAGATGTAACAGGCCAGGAGCAGATGGACATGTCATGACAGAGGCTATCCCCGTGTGTGTGTGGGGATGGTTGATTCCCCTGTGCTCGTTGATTGCTCTGACAAGCAACAAGCACACAGTCACCTCTGATTTTAGGCCATAGACCCAAGACAGGTCCGGCTGCTGAAACCACACCACCCCCACACTACACTGGACACTATACACTATATATATATATATATATATATATATATATATATATATATATATATTTTTTTTTTTAAGAATCTTCTCACGTCTCCTTTTTGATTAATCTTTTTAAGAATCGTCACACGACACGCCACTACAACACATGCACCCCCCACACACACACACACACACACACACATTGCTTTGGATCATGGCCGGTGAAATCGCTCCTCTGCATTTGACCCATCCTGGCTTGTCCTTCCTCCAGTGGGGGCAGCCAGGAGCAGTTTATAATGAATGAAAACCGAAACTCTTTACTATTCAGAAACTTTAAAAAACTGCTGCAGCTTCTCACTGTGATTGAGCGATTGAATTAAGTCCAACGGGGTAAACGTTTAAGTCTTAAACTTCCTATTAGAAAACGTGAAAACTCACATTATAGCCTAGTCTTACATAATGTTATACCAAAGATACATAAATACAAAAAGTAGTCTCATTTTATCTCTTTCTACACTAATGTTAGTAAGAGACTAGAACCAGGAGCTTGCACCGCTTACTCATGGCAGCCTGCTGGAGCCGATGTTATATTTTGGAAGTACGTATTGTGGTAATTGCCGAAATAAAAATGTTTTATGCTTAAATTCAATGGCCATCTTTCATCAATTCTATTCATCTAAATCTATACTTCAGTAACAAGTCCCGCAGACAGATAGTGTAGAAGTTAAGTAAACAACTTGACCATGGAAAATCGCTAAATTCTTGTTATTATGTCACTCACTTTTATCTTTTTTCATCAATAGATCATTAGATAGGGATAACAGTCTTTGTACTATGATGACAGTCTCAGTAGCGCTTAATGCATCATTTTTTAAGATGAGCAGCCGACTATGTTCTGACAAATTATTTGATTCATCGTTTTCCAACAATCGTTTGTACAAGGACTGTTTTCCTGCATAACTTAAACAAATGACAAACAAACAAGAAAAGATTCGACAAGATAATCTGATTTTCAATACATTTTTGTCGCAGCACAGTGTCATATTTCCTCTTTTTTTGAGTAGCAATGGGGAGACAGGCTCAGGATTTTGGAGCTCTTGATTGTACACTCAATTGGGCAATACATATGGGCCAATTTCCTTCGAAAGCTTAGTGTCTTCCCTCTTCTTCATAATTTCCTCTGCACTCCTCTGCTGTTATTTATAAGTTGTCCATCTTTTCTGTTCCGTCCTCCCTATACGGTGAATATATTTCAACAGGCAGCTAAACCCCTCCCACAAATAACAGGCCAGCGACGTCGACATAGTTGATTTGTGTGATGGGATGGGGTTGTGTGGGGTGAGATGGAGCAAAGTGGAGTGACAAACTTGCTTAAACATCACTATACGCCAGCAGACTTCCTGCACAGACTCGGGCTGCAGAGAGAAATCAGTGAACGTCATGAGTCGTTTGCGAACGGAAGAATCACCAGTGAACTCAATCAAACGATTTGTTTCCTTGGAAGGAATTGGAACACTCACCGCTAGTGCGTTGAGCCCTCAGGGCAACCATACTTATCTGTTATCGGTTATTAACAATCATCTCCTTCCTCATTAAAACCCAATGTTCAATCAAAAAAAAATAAGGAAAATTTGGGAAAAATGTGGAAGAACTAAGGAAAAATAAAAATAACGGAAAATAGGGAAAAAATAAGGAAAATTTGAAAAAGAAGGAGAAAGTAAACTAAAAATAAGGGAAAAAATTTAATTTAAAAAGAATTATGAAAACGGACAAATGTGTACTGGGCTCTGCATCAGCATCGTGGTCGACAGTCCCCCGCTAGCTCACAAACCATATTTGTCGGTTAATATTACACACACACACACACACACACATACACACACACACACACACACACACACACACACACACATACACACACACACACACACCTCCTCCGTAGTGTAAAGACAAATTAGAGAGAGAGCATTATATTCATGTTTATAGGAGATCCATAGTGCTGCGGAAACATTTCCCCCCCCCCTCCGCCTCGACATAAAAAGAGGCTCGGTTGTATTAATCTGGCCCATTATTTAGTCATCCTTACCTTGCAGTTCCGTGCACCAGAGGAAGTTATGGAGAGCCATTATAAAGTTGATCCCTTGGCCCCTATTAGAGGAGAACACGACTAGCAGCGTGTACTGTACGGCTGCTCACTGTACCAGAGGCTTCGGGCGCCTTGCGCGTCTCCACACTGCCCTCATCAGGGCGTCAAGCACAATAATAACAACTTTTTTATTTTTAACCATTATAAAGGCAGGACCCATTGAACACACGCAACACACTGGACACACAAAACACAAACACAAACCTTCAATGCTGTTCAAAGCTCCTTCTGATGCCGTTGCCGCTGCTTCATGAGGCTCCTTGGGGAGTTTGGATGTGGTGCAAAGTGTGTCTACATTTTGTTGCGGATCGTCCTCCACTCCTGGTACCAGGGAGAGTTAAAGGGTGACGACGAACCTTCCAAAGTCTGTGTCGGAATTTTGTGTTTACTTTCTGAGTTAGTTTAATCACCCGCAGTAAAATCAATTTATACTGTATATACAGTATATTCACAGCCAAAAATATAATAAAATATATTTATCCGACAATAAACTGTTATGCACTATGAAATCAACATTTTAGCTTCATCAGCACATTTACACATCAATAAAACAGAAACCAATATAGTGTACGGGAATTCTATGGTTTTTTTTGGGAATGTTCATCCATATCAACAGTTTATTCAGTTCCTGCCGGGAAAGGTGGTGGGCCCTGTCACCCAACAATAAAAAGCAACATATACTGTAGAGGAAGCATCATCATACACAGGGCTGGACTGGGACAAAAAACTGTCTGTGGCATTTTTGGTCCAGACAGCCTAGTGTGGGGGGGTCGTCAGAGATGTGATCGAGTCAGCCAGTGTCAGTATAGAAAATCAGCCAATATATCAATGTAACCTCTATGGGCCAGTCGTTGGACATTTTTTTTTAATTCTTTAAAAACAAATTATTAAGAGTGCCCTTGAGCTCTGATCTTGCTCTGGGGCGGAACCTGCCACGGACCTTAACACACACACGGATCGTCGGCCTATCTTGTCATTTCACGAGTCAATCACCGTTCAACGCAATGCGCCTCCATGTCTCAGTCCTTCTCCTTTTGCGTTTCCTCTTTATCTTCCACTGTGCATCTCTCTCTCTCTCCCCCCCCCCCCCCCTCCTCCTCCTCCTCCTCCTCCTCCTCCTCCTCCCGCATGCGGCTCTGGTCCCGGAGCTCCCCGCTGACAGCTGGATTACCATGTATCAGTGCGGTGCCAGGAACCGGCTGCCAGACAAAATCATGTTTTGTCTCATCTCTGGCTCCCAGTGTCTGGCGTGTGCCAGTGGACTGTGACATTGGGAATAAGCGAACACGCTCACTCAGGGGTGACCAGTATGCACCGCGTGACGCGTGCATGTGTGTGTGCGTGTGTGTGTGAGTTGATCATTTCGAAAATTATCGGAATTCATTATGGATCACTTATTGTCTTCATAGTTACTCTCTGACTGATGTATGTATTTTGTTTTTCAGAGGTAGAGAGAAGGACCGACAGACAGACAGATAGATAGACAGATAGATGCTTCAGAAAGAAATTAACATATGTAGGGCTCTTTCAACTTCACTTCGAAAAATTCATATCGCTGTATTCTGTGTGTGCGCTACAAGCTGTGTTTGTGCAGCTTCTCTGTATACATAAATATCAACATACATGTGCATTGTCTCTGTGGGATGACAGTGTGTGAGGCCGTGCACACTCCGGCAACATTTGAAGGTTAAAGAATTAAGAATCTTTATTTGTCACATGACCACACTACAACACAAGACACACGCTTTTTGGGGTGGTGGCCAGTGAAACGTGGCCTCTTCATTTTTTCCATCCAGGCTTGTCAGGGCAGCCAGGAGCACTGGGCAACATTCGTCGACGCACCCGGGGACCTGGTACCAAGTGTCCATCGCTGGTCAGACGATGTGTGCATGTTTTTGGTGGGGTCCTAACTGATGGTAGGTGGAGGAAACCCCATGTGAGCACAGGGAGAACATCCAAACTCCACACAGAAAAGCTCCTATTTGGGAGATAACCCGCTGGAGCAAGGTGCCAACAGCGCCCCCAGGGAATCAAACCCCGGACCTTCTTGCTGTGAGGCAGCAGCGCAATGCACTGCGCCACCGTTGACGTGATAGATTGTTATTGTTGCAGAGATCTCCTGAAATTGCGGTGCGATGAGAAAGATTTTCCCTGTCTTGCCGGCTGAATATTGGATTTTCCAAAAAGTCAATAGAGGGCTTGATCATTAAATTGAATAAATATTCTCTCCCTTCAAAGCTTTTTCAATCCTTGCAGTTTCCTATCACTGGTGTGGCAGCCCCATTTTGTGCTGACACACACACACACACACACTACTGTGCAACGTAGCGTCTCTTATAAAAGCCGTAAAAACGGGCGCACACCAAGAGAAACCTGCCAATAATATAGAGTCAGCTCTATTAAATGTAAAAACAAAATGGATTTGGGTCCCCCCCACCAATCTCGTATATGATTTCAGCGAACAATTTTTGCAATCGACATATTTTTCTCATATTTTATTTTCTTGCAGAACCGAGGAGCCCCTTCTTTTAAGAAAAAGCAAAGTGTATCATTGGAGACTATATTATAGTCATTACGGGCACTCTGCAGTATATACTCTGTCTGGCTCAACCTGCTTTTAATGCTCTCTCCCACTTAGGCCAATTATCCTCCAGTGTATGAAAGGAAGAGGTACCATGCTTTAGTCATCTCATCACAACCAAAAAAAAAAAAGACAGGTTTTTATTTATTTCGTTTGGGGTTTTTCTTACAGCGAGCCAGAGCACATGAAAAGACAAGGGGCACGTTTCAGAGACTAAAGACTACTATATGGCCTCGATGTTTTGAAATCTGTACTTGCTACCACTTTAAGTTCATTAACTCAAATCAGATCTGCTGTTGGTGCTGGGTTCCCTGGATATTAAACTTTTGTTCTGAGGCGCTGTTTCTTCGCTTTTTGTGAATAACAATTTCAACAGTCAAAATAACAACTATAAAAATAATCCCATTACTGCTGATTACCAAAACACTTAATAACACAAGTCGTATAACCCTGTCTATCCAAATTCTGTGGTCAACCTTTTAAGGCACTTTATTTTCCCTTTCCCATCAGTTGGTAGGTGATTCAATCCCAATGTTGAATTGGGAATTTGCAGAGGTGGGTGGACCCAAATTTACATTTTAAGCAAAACTAAAATCCTTTTAAATCTGCGCCTCAAACCTAGCTATCTAATCCAGTCTATCTACCTACAATGAATGATATGCATTGTACCGTAATTATACTAGAAGTGGCAGAAAATATATTTTACCTTTTAAGTGGCAAGGGTTAAATTGGAATTTAGAAGGTGGGTTGAGTCAAACTTTTCATTTTGAGCATACCTATCTGTCTAAACCTGCAACTCAAACCTCTTATCTATCTAAACCTATCTGCCTAAAATGAGACATCCATAATACCGTAATTATACTATTGTGTCCCAACACAGCAAAACTCGCCATCTCGCGCATTTCAAAAATCGCCAGGAGCAGCCAAATAAGTTGAAAAAAACATTCTTGAAGGAAAATTTGACTTTTCCAGTTTCGTGCTCCTTTGTGCTTTGATCTCTCAATGTATTTTCAAAACCAAGTTTGATTTATAAATAATAGAAAATTGTTAAACCGTGGAGTTAAAAATTCCTGTTAGGGGATTACATGTGGAAACGCAGTTCACATACTGGGACACGGAACAGCGCTGATCGACGATTTCCTTTAACGCGAGCGTCCAGGTGAAGATCATTCATCCATATTCCATGTGATGTGAAGACACAATGTGAAACCGTTTTGATAGAATTCAACATTTAAATCTTACTACTTTTACAGACACGGAGCTACAGTTTTAAAAAGGACGTAGAAGAAGAAGACGAAGAACGCGTCACGCACCTACGTCCATTTGTTTGTTTGTTTGTCCGCCAACCCCTTTTGCATTCAGGGAGCTGGGCTCAATGAACCTGGTGTGGGGAAAACTTTGGAGGTGATTATCTGAGAATCACAGTTTGCCGCACCCTTGTCATTAACAAGTCATACCTTTAGTATATTTGCTTGATTTGCACAACTGACATCTTGTTTGGAAGCTCTGATTCTCCACTTTCAAATGATGCAAAAGAAAAAATCGAAAGCTGCCAAATGACCCTAAAGTATGCGGTGGGTCCCTAGTGGCACAACAAAAATGTAACCTTAAGAATAATTTCCCCTCTCAGTTACTAGGCAAGGGTAATAACAAAGAGCATGATTAACATTTTTATCAAGCAAATCTATCTAAACCTGCACCTCAAACCTATCTGTCCAAACCCATCTACCTAGAATAAGCTATATTCATAGTGTTGTCATGCAACAAAAATTCCAGTCAGCTGGTGGACCTTTCGGGGGCTCATATAGAACGTCTACTGTAAAACAACGTGAAACAACAATGGATTGTTGATCCAATGATTGTTCCAATGACATTACACTTTGCCAGACAAAGTGTAACGTTTTGCTTTCATGTTTATGATTATGATGATGTTTGGCATTTACATGTTTGTTTCTCGCACTTAACTCCTTGGAATGATTGGATTCATGTTCCATGCATTTTCCATGCATTTTTCAGCCACTGTCATTCCCATTGGGGGTCCAGGGCCACGATGGAAATCAGGCTCTATCTAATTTAAAACCCTCCTCCAACCAAACGCACCCAATGGATTGATTTAATTAACCTTTGTATTTCATTCCATGTGTAAATACTATGCATACAATGTGTGATGTGTCCAGTATTGCATCCATACAAAAATCTGGCCACTGTGATATCTGCCCTCTAATTTGCAGCCTGAATTAAAATTCCTTTTGTGTATTTTTATTTAAGGTAGCGAGCATCAATTAGCATTAAAACCTCAGGAAGACAGAATAAGGATATTCACCATCAGGGTATTCACCTGAGCCGCAACGCTAACATGACAAAACAGAACAGGATGGAAACAAGAAAAAGTATGTGTATGGTATTTGTGTAGGTAGGCGGGTCTGCTTAATATATTCTGCTCTAAAACTATGCTTTGTGTGTGTCTGTGTCTGTCTTGGGGCTTCTCATTATTTAGCGCAGGGCAGCTCTGAGATGTAAAGCGTTGCACACACAGTACCTGACTTTCACACAAGTATTGTATAGTGCTTGTATTTTTTATTTTTTTCCCGTCCCTCCGCGCCCCTGCGGCCACTTAGTCACGGCCGCACTCATCTGGCCCACCCCCCTGGTGGCCACGCGCCGGCACGCATCACTCGGGTAGCGCGCGGCGGGCAGCTCTGAGATGTAAAGCATTGCACACACAGTACCTGACTTTCACACAGTGTTTTGCAAAAAACAGTTACAATATCGTAGTAGCTACGGATCCTAGGTTCCAGAGAGAGCGAGATTTTCTCTTGGTCACTTGAGGTCGTCAGGGCATTCGTTTTCAAAAATCAACAGTTTACTGACCACAATCAGATATTGCTCCTCGCCCGATCAGTGCATTTCTGCCTGTGAAAGGTGGCGGACCCTCCACCAACAATGGAAACAGCACATATGAGGAGCACCTTCATAACATAAATGAATGGCAGAAACATTGAATGGCCATTCCTTCTGCGGCGCGGCTTCTCTGCGGCGGGCGCCCCGGGTGCTTGGGGTAGCGGAGGGCCTGTATACCTGGCGGCCTGCCGGCATCGGCAGAGGGGCTTCTGTGGCTGCAGGGCACCCGGGGATTTCCTGCAGCCGAGGGGTGTCCACGGGGCTGTGGAGTTCAGGGGGCTTCAGGGCCCCTTCCGCTGCTTGGAGGCGCCACGACATAATACCGACCTTCTACACCAGTACCAATGGGGATAAGTCATGTACACTCACCGGTGGACACACACACACACACACACACACACACACACACACACACACACACACACACACACACACACACACACACACACACACACACACACACACACACACACACACACACACACACAATTAGTAGTATAAAAGTAGTATACAATATTGCAAAAACCCTTAAATTACTGCACTTTAAAGACATACTGTGCATCTCCCTCTCCAGTTACAGTTATAACAGCCGAGTGTGGGAGCTGAAACTTTGCCCTATTTGGCTGAATAATTACATACCATAATATTCTAAAGAGGTAGTTTGTAATTAGTGCCTTTTCCCCACTAGCATGACGCTGGCTCGAAGTGGGATAATGTCACGCTGCTGAAGATAATGGGAACCGTCCTTGGCGCTTCAATGAATTAATGATCCCATAATTCTTGGCCATATTGTTAAGGCCATGTGGGACTTTTTTTTTCAGAAAGGCCTCCCACATAAATCTAACTGATCTGTCTGTGGCTGTGAGCTCAGCGATATTTTCTAATCTTTTCAAGTTGTTTTTTTCTCTTCCCTGTAAATGTGTACCTGCAGACTTTTACATTTACTGTTATACTGAATATGGGGCAGGATAAAAGGCTATATGACTGACAGTATTTCATTTCTCTTGTGCTGTTTCCACAGACCGACAGGAGTCCCCTAATGGGCCTTTATTCAGGGGTGTAGGGTGCTTTAAAACACAGCACGACGCAAAGTCTACATTTCCTGTACTGTGGTCGGCAGAGGTGTGAAACATCTGCTACAAATTATTTTAGACAGTGCCCGGGTACAGTTATCCTCTTAGTTGTAATGGTGCTCAGCTACATAGGGGCCAGGTAATGGAATGCAAAATGCACAACGCGGAGGCAAGGTAATGGATAAAATAGTCTCTCTCTTGTGTGGTTACGTGGTAATTTGGAGCTGGTGAAAGTAAAGCCCTGTGCCACTGAAATAGTGTCCCCTGTTGGCAGGGAAGACCAGTAATAAGCACATCAATAAGGACGGTGAGTGCCGGGGCCCCTTAAGCGCTCCTTCCTCCGTCCCCATCCCTCCAGATGATGAATCAATGTTTCCAAAGACACTTAGTTACTTCTGGCCCAGTTTACAGCCATAAAACTGGCTTCCGCCGGGTCCATCCAATCCAGTATACTGCTGAAGAGCTGCTTTGAATAGCTGCATTCAAACAAATAAATCTGTTTCCACCCAAAATTTAGAAAGCCTGATGTCATGAAGCCTCTGAGAATTTGTTTTTACCTTTTCGAGCCTAAACAGAGCAGTGGAACAGAAAAGGCTGTACGTGGTTGTGGTCCATTCATGTTCTTTGACCAAGTAAGATACACCCAGAGCGGCTCTACCTTGATGTCGTTCTGAGAGGCCGAGTCAATCAAGCACGCTGTAAAAAGTAGGATTTCACTTGAGCTTGTCATGGCACAGAACAGCCACATCAAATTTCCCCTGCCACATGACACTCACCCCAAAGCAATATCACAGATTTCACGCTGCTCTGATAAAGCTGAATAAACTAAGTTGTTCAGATTAGCCATCGCTGGTCCCAGATGGTCTCAGCCGGATGGATTCCGCATGATCTTTGGAAACAACAGTTCCAATGAAACAACAGAAACACAGCGTATGGTTTTAAAAAAAACATATGGCAGCGCTCCATCCAAAGCTAAATTGTGCCTGTGTGGAAAGGATGAAATACTCAAAGGATGCGAGGCTAGCGGCGATTAGCTACGATCAGGAGACGCATGAGGCGGGACGTTCCACACTGCTTAATTTTGGGCTGGAAACCAGGCATGGGTCACTGCTCAGTTCTTTTTAGTTTTCTGGATTCCCAAGAAATTTAATACCAGGTCTTCAGAATGAGACCCCGGGTCTCAACGAGATTACCGGTCTAAATATAGGTGAAATAAAATAACAATAGTCATGCAGGTAATTACACAGGTACTACCTGGTAATAACATAGTAAACAAGTATGGTGGCATTGCCGCCCATCTTATTACAGCCAAATTTCACCTACTCCTCCAACAGTATTCAAGCCACAAGCATGCAAAATCACCAGAATGACTGGCTTAATACAGACAGGTGCGCTATCACTTTATGAAAGGTTGCAAAATACTCCACATGTTATGCTTAGATTTTGCCAAAGAGGTTTTTTCTATGAGAAAAACAATGCAGCAAAGAAATCCAATGTTTCAGCATTGAAACATATGTAAACATATTAGAGGAATTCCCTCGCACAAAGCCTTTCACATACATACACATGTCAGAGGGTGTCACGGGGGGAATCCCGATTCAGCGTTCATCCAACGCCGAGGACCAGGTCTGGTAAGTGGGCTTACAGCTAAGTTTTATTACAAAGATAAAGCATTAACAGCATAACAAATGGTTTCCCTACCACCTCCCACAAAAAACTGTACTCTTCCGTTATATGTAGGCACAGAGGACACCCACCATAGGTATCCCGAGATGGCACTGCAAATAGTATGGTGGGAGGCAAAACACACTGAAATACTAACGCACTGCAATCAATTAATTGGAACAGCATTGGAAAAAATTGGTGAAAAGCACAACAAACCTCACTCTGTTGCAGCACACAACAGGGGACACACCCTAGAGGGGCATTCTTCAGCTACAGAATGGGGGGATTGGGGAGATGGAAGGACAGGACAGGACAGGACAGGACAGGACAGGACAGGACAGGACAGGACAGGACAGGACAGGACAGGACAGGACAGGACAGGACAGGACAGGACGCTCACCCGTTCCGCTCGCCTCCTATAATCAAAATGCAACCAAGCCTGGCCGAGACAACGGAGTCCGACAACCGGTTAGGAACGACACAAACCACCAGGTTATTATAGTAATCTACAGCCAATCCACAGCTACCAACCTGATCAACAACTCACTGCAGGTGTGCCTAATCACTGCCACCCACTCACTATCCAATCAATCAATCAATCAATTTGTCCCAGACATGTCACTCACACAGGGCCAGTACACTTTAATAACTCCACAAGAATTGTCTAGTTACACCCAAAACAGCTACCAAAACCTAAAATGATGAGAAACATGTTGAGGTAAGGAGGCTACTTTGGTTGTTACTCTGTTGGTGTGAGCATCAAGGAAATACAATACTCCCAACTGGGGATTGGGTACAAATAAAGCAAGGATGTCAGTAAAATACTTAACCCTTGTATTATGATTCACTGTTTAACCAGTGAATACCGTTTCAGCCAAAAATGGCTGGTGCTCTAAAAGTTACCTCAGAATTGTGAGATCTGCACATTTAACCTCCTCAAAAAGTAATTATTTCAAATTATCATCATGTCACTGACTATCATTACAAACTTGACCAGATATTTAATTTGTTTAATCCACATAGGACAGGATTCCCTTGATATTATACCACCCCTTTTTCATTACAAAGCACACAATTTGCACTAATAATTCATCATAATGTGCATTTTTTTTTTACTTGCTGGTGAGTTTTTAGTATCCTACTCATGTGATGTTTGTCTTGCATTTGATGAGGGCCAGATTTGGCACAATACTCTTCATTATGACGAGCTGCCCCAGCGGCCTTGACATAATGACAACGAATGTAACTCACATCAAAACAGTCATATGAATAACTGAATTAAATTAGTTTTTCAATAACAAGACAGCACCTTTTAATGAATCTATAAAGCATCAGGTGTGTGTTGTTCAGAATAATCCTCTCCACTGACTGCGGTATAAACAGTTCAAAGGCAGATTTCATGTCATGAACTGGTATAACTGCAAATCTGGTGCAGTGTCGGCCCTGGGACCATTCGGATGATGTTTGTGACCACGCTGTTTCCATTCAATCAGCACCGCAACAATTTCAGTGTATTATCTTCTACTTCATCAGAAGATGATTCATTGTATTCCGAATTACGTTCAACATTGTCCTCAGTTTCAGACACTTCCTCCTGTATTCCACTGTCATTATCACTGTCTAGGATTAGAGCGAGGCTTTCATTGCCTGAGAATCTTCTGCTCATGTTCCTCTTCTGACAATTGCTTCTGAGTGACTGAGTAAGTGAATGGAGAGTGGAATCTTTTTATGTCAGCGTGTTGCCTGTCTCAGACAGCAACAGAGTCAATTCCCACAATGTAGATCTGCACGTAGACTCTTATTTATACTAGCTGCTAGTTCATGAAGGCCTATTCTCCTTTGTGGTCAAAACCGGCCATAGCAGCAAAATGGGTTGTAAAGTGCTTATAGACATAAACAAAACCATCAAGATGTCAATATGGTGTATAGATGTTAATGACCCCAAATTAGGCAAAGTCACCAGGTCTCAAGCTGAAACACGTATTTTAACCAGCCTTTTAGTGAGGATTGACACCTATATTTTGGTCAAATCTGTCCAACATAGTAAATAGGTTGAAAAATACATCTGCACAATAAAAAACACATAAGTTGACACGTAAGGCACTTCCTTCAACGTAGACTTGTCAACAACCAAAGCAAAGAAGGAGCTCATGGTCTTGGATTGGTGGAATTCCTTGGAAATTTTTGGGAATGTTAACCCACACACTCTCCAACATTTAGGCTCTGATCTGGAAGGCATGCTTTTATTTATTTTATTTTATACAGAGAGTTTATTTGATTCGAAAAGGAACTTCCAAACTATTCCAGTCCTATGATTGAGCTCCGTTGCTCCTTCCAGTGACAAGGCGCGGCCGGTTATCATCGTCCGTTATGCAAATAGCCAACTTATCTCCGTTGGATTTTCCCGGGGTTTAATAATGACGCTAATTAGGCATGCGGCTCAGGTTGGTGATTGAGCTGTTGTTATCTCGGTTGAGTAAACAAGGTTTCTTTTCTCTTCCTCGCACCAGGATCATTAGCAAGCACAGCACAGCTTAGTGCCCCGTAAAGGCACGGATGGATCTCTGTCTACAACATGCTCAGATAGTCCACACACACACACACACACACACATACGCGCACAAACTTATTTAAACTCGATTTGAAAAACGTCTGTTCTGGAATGATTGTTGTCGAACAATGAATAATTTATTTCATCACCCCCAGAGTCGTATATTTAAATATCTTAGTCGAATGCCAACTTATCTAATTGAATTCTTTAATCGTCTCATCTTAGTTAAACACAAGGAAGTATTTCTCTTTGCTGTCTTTGCTCTGAGCCATGCGGAAAACGTTTTTTGGGGGGAAGATGTTTTTTCCACCACCACCTTTTGGAAGAGCGAACGAGGTGGTGTGTAGGATGCATTCAAAGGGTAAAATGAATCACGGACCTTCTTTGAATTTGCGATGTGTGGTTGGTGCTCAGCTAGCGCCCACAACATATTGTATTCGGTTAAAAAGAAAAGAAAATATGAACTCGCAGAAACATAAGTGAATGATGTAAACACTTGGCTGCAGAAGTGGAAAAAGTATTGGTAAAGTGTTGTCGAGCTAAAGTGCCATTATGTGCCAAACATGACACTTAGATATAAGGGGGATTGGCATGTGGGATTGATTAGTCAATTATAAGTTAAAGGTGCTATACCCAATAACTACTTTTCCTGTTCCTGTTGCCACCGGATCCCTTTTCCTTTCTTCACCCCCATGCCAGATTTAGCCCACAAATAAACCTTTTTCCTTCTCACACTTCTCAGAGTCTGTGTCCTGCATTTTGGTTCCCCCCAGAGTTCGTAACAGAACGATCTGGCCAGCATAGACCCAGCGGACTCAGACCTTCTCCGTCAGGCGCTCCCCAAGCAAGGTGTCCTGGTGGGTCAGCACGACAAGGTCCTCCATAATGTGGTTGAAACACTACTAGCCTCTCCGCCATCGCATTCAACTCTGAGACAAATTCAACACTGCTCCCACTCAGCTCTCACTACTAGCACCGTCCGACCAGCCCAGCCCTCCCGCTCCTGCGCCCCCTCCAGCTCGGTTCCACAAGCCCCACATTGCCTCACCGGAGTGTTGCCTCACATGTGGGTTTTCCTCATGCAATGAGTCCTGGTTTTCAGACAACAGCCCCTCACCTACTGGACAGATAAGTAAAAGTTTGCCTACACTATGGGGTTACTTAGAGGGAGAACTCTAGATTAGGTGTCCGCGTTAGGAGGAGCCGGCCCAGCTTTAATTCCTCTTTTGATAATTTTTGAAGGTTTTGATCATCCTGTCCAGGTGAAAGACGCTGCTAAATTCCTTCTCTCACTCTATCAGGGTGCCCGCAGTATTGTCAAATTCACCGTAGAATTCAGGACTATTATTGGAGAATGGAGGCAGGGCAGTGCCCGTACTGCGGTCAAACCGGCCACTTCCTTGCCTCCTGTCCCTGCCGGCCAAAAGGGGAGCCTCACCAGTAACTGTGGGGGTTCTGGTGAGCCCTATTACCCCTTCCAACCACTTCCCGAACCCGGATGCAGCTGGGGGAGACACTTTTCTGGAACCAACAGTCCCTGGCAATGATAGTCTTGTACTCCGGAGCCGAGGAAAGTTGTGGGTGCGGCACTCCATTGCATGGCCATCTAAAACCCCTCCTCTTGGAGAACTCATTTGCTGTGGTTGGAGTATGCCCACAAATCACTGCCTGGGGCAGTGATTTGTGGGCATACTCCTACCACTACCTTTCGAGTGTGCTATGATTTTCCAACAACCCGTGTTCCCAGCCCAGGAGGAGGAGGCCTCCTCAGTCCACGTCCAACTTCGCCGCTGCCACAAGGTGTGGAAAGATGCTCGCTCCACTGACCACAACAGACGCCTTGCTGAGTGTGGTAGGACATCCGCCCCCCACTACCAACCATGTCAGAAGGTATGGTTGTCCTCTAAGGATATCCCCCTACAGTCTGTCTCCTAGACCAGCCCAGTGGTTCACCTGGAGGCTCTCGTTGAGGGGGGGCTAGAGTCACGGCCCCTGGGAGTGCCCCCAGTTTTCAGTTTTCATCATGTCTCTGCGCTGTTCCTCTTCCCTTGTGTCTCCTGTCTCCCCCTGTCTGTCTCTGTGTGTGGCTTTGCACCTGCATACCTCATCATTGTCTCAGGGTAAGAACCCCGGCTTCTCACCCACTCATCGCCAGATTGTTGTTTCACCTCAGTAGTAGTACATTTTCCAGGCCGACTTATTCTCTGAAATCCTTGTGTCCTGTCATTTAGCTAATGCCAACCCATCTTTCTGTGTCCCAGGATCATTTTGCCCCTAGAATCCTGCCTGCTGCCGCATTGCTTGCATGCTACCCGCCAGCTATGCATCACCATTCCCCATCTTCCCTCCTGCTGCCACCGGATCCCTTTCCCCTTCTTCACCCATGCCAGATCTAGCCTGCATAAAAACCTTTTTTCTCCTCACACTTCTCTGTCCAGTCCTTTGGTTGGGTCCATCAGGAGACTGTAACACTGAGAACATTTGCCTCTAGTCATTTTGCTATTTAAAGTAAAGGAAATTGAGTCAAAACTCATCTGAATCATCAAACAGTGACACTACGATTAATGAACGACCTATGGACCATAGGCACAGGTAATTGGATTGTGAGCAGCAGCTACTGCAAACAAACCTAACAATATTTAGAATTGCAACCAATGAAAAAATAATACAATTTCAGAAGTGTAACTGCTGAATTCCACTTCACCAGTCTATATTGTAATAACTATGTAGTGACAGTTACTACCGCGGCTGACAATGGGAAGGAGATGTCACAACCGTGGTTTGAGATCCCATGACTCGCTCACCACGACTTAAGGAAAACTGATAAATACAACAGCCTGAAGAATAAATACAAAGGTCAATTTTGTATGATGAGGGAGATTTGTTTTTGGAGTCATAGACAGGTCATGCACTCGTACCTGGTGCTGGGATTTTATCATGATTCGCAACCGTTGTTCTCCTGTGTTCATGTCCATATATCTGGGGTCAAATACAGTATGTGTAGGCCTACTTATTTATCAAGCTGGTCCCGCCATTTGTCAGCTTGTTCTCTCTACAGCACTTTGTGGCTGTAAATTGCCGCTACATTATAGTTATTGATATTGCTAATGTTGTTCCTGATTTTTATATGCTGTACCACTGTACATGCTATTTGTTGTATGTTGATTATTCTTGATTTATATCTTGGACTCTCGTTTGACACTGTCTTTTTCCCTAAATACTTTTTGTGCTAAGGAACCTTAATTTATCTCTGGGGCGAATTTAAGTGCTATGTGATCTATCCATTGTGATCTATGTGATCCATTGTGATTTATATGTGATTTATCCATGATGTAATTTTCCTCGAAGAATATAAAATTCTTATTCGAGGACTGTTCAAATCAGGTTTTAGCCGATTTACTAGTCAACACACATTCTACATTATTCTACCTGACCATTTTAAGATTTTTTTGGCTTTGTTTATAAAATGCTTTCTATTGCCCCTACTAATAGTTGCTACATAATAGATACAAAAGTGACAAACAATTCACTTGTAACGAGCAAATCTTTTAAAAGACTCAGGAGTCAAGGAGTCACTTTGGGAAAAGAGTGGGCGAGCGAGTGAATGTTCAACTCATAAACTGAAAGTCCAAGCAACATTGAATGTGAGTGATTTACACTTTCAGAATCCGCCAAAGTGAATAATTTTGATTAAATGATATGATGACTCAGAGCTGAACTGACTCTCGTTCACTGTTCAGGAAGTCCTCCCTCGCTCACCATGCGTTACACCGACTGAGCCAAACGAACAAAGAGTCGGAAAATATAACGACTCTTTAGTGTTAACTGAGTGATTCAAGAAGAACCGAATCTCAAAAAAAACAGTCAAACATTTCACCAATGTTAATAGTTCTTACTTGAGTTCTCAGTGTGAAACTTGAGCTTGTTCTGATGAACAGAGAGCTGCTATTCTGCTGGAACTGAACTAGTGCAGTCTGGCAATTTTGATCTTGTGACACACAAGATGATTACCATTATTTATGTATTATAAGAAGAATTTGAATGATTTTCACAGCACACTAAAGCGACCTCTCACAGCGCACGAGTGGTTGAAAAACAAGTTTGACACCACCCCTCCTTCTACCTTCCTGCCTCCTCTACACCACCCATATGGATGCATGTCCCCTAAGGTCTTCTTATCCTCCATCCTTTCAATCCTTCATCCATCTCATTTCGACCTTCATGAAAACCCCAACGGCGTCCACTCACTAGTTCAGATAAACTTCTCCCATGGCCCTTTCTCCATAAAAGCACACATCCCCTTCACCTCCGCCACTCCACTCATCCCTCCCATCCTCCCTTCCTCCCTCGTTCACCCTCTCCACCCCCCCATCCTCGCTCTCTACCCTCTCTGTAAACACAGAATAGTTTTTAAATTAAATAGAATAAGCTTAGCTTGTCTTTATAGTCCCAAACACACCACAACACACATGCATTTCGTGCAGCAACAGCCAACACACACACACACACAAACATGCAAAGGAGGTTGTGAAATGTCTCTTCCGCATTTTGCCATCATGGCTCATCCTTCCTCCGAGGGGCAGGCCAGGAGCGGTGGGCAGCTTACAGTACAGTGCCCGGGGACCAACTTCTACATCCATCGCTGGTCAGACGATGTTTCTTGTGCATGTTTTTTATGTGGGTTCTGACAATGTTATATAGAGGGAACAATATGTGAGCGCTTGGAGAACATGCAAACTCCACACAGAAAGTGTGTTTTCATGCCTCATTAGGAGCCGGGACAGTGGCTTTCAATTTGAATCAATAACCGTAGAAAGCCAGAGCGGCAACGATGTTCTTATCACCCGCATTTAAAGATTCCATTGCCTCTAGAAATTGAAAACATTCTCGTCCAATTCACCAGTAATAATGACATTTTGGCACTCACCACGGGGTCTGGCACCTATTGCACCCATTTCTATGTCTTTGTCACGGAAACGTATTCAGAGCACATGACAGTTTTCTTGCCCTTAAAAAATAAAACACAGAATATACAGAATATTCCCCCTGAGGGAAGTTCTGCCAAAATAAAAGGTACAATTTTTCTAATTAAATAAAGACAAGATCTAATCTCCCAGAAGAGGATGAGAAGGAGGAGGAGGAGAAACATGATGTGGACTCTCATTTTCCAAAATGGGAGAGAGTGAGAATTTTTTATTAACGCTGATAAACCTCTGACCTGGACATTTCTTTATCGCCACACACACACACACACGTGCACACCCACACACACACACACACACACACACACACAGGCACACACACCGCTTAATAAGCTGCAGTTCATTTTAATTCCATTTGGCGCCAATCAACCACGGTGATTTTTCTTTCAACCCCCCCCCCCCCCTCTCTCTCTCTCTCTCGCTTTTTTCTCTCAAAGCTAAATTACTCCTCATATATCATCATTTCCTCGAGAAATTCCCAGCAGATGCTGCAAACAGAGACTGGGTGTGTGGAATTAATCTCAATGATTGGTCTTAGGTTGTTTGAGCTCTGATTTGGGGAATGGGTGGGGTGGGGTGGGAGGGGGGGGTAATTAAGATGTGACCCCTCCCCCTAAATATAGGTGGGGGGGGTTCACATCCGTAACATCCATAGTTCATCGCTCCTAATACCCTCCCCCAAACACTGATAATAAATTATGAACATACGTTGTGTCGTCCACTAATCCCCATTATCAATAACAGCCCTGGGGTCCGTCGGCCGGTTGCATTATTCATGTTCAACTAATAAAGATATTAAATTAAGTTCCGGGTTTTTTTGCCGTACTTGTATATACTGCAAACAATTATGCCCTTTATGAATCATTTAGCGCAGCGCCTCCTGGGATGTGTAAGCCATGTCTGGGGGTGGGGGGGGTCGTCGCGGTGCTGGTGAGGCTGGTGACAGGGCCATTGCTTCGCACAACTAAAGGTTAGGCTAGTTGAAATGTTAAATTTTAGAGCTTATTTAAGTATAACTACGTATGAATATGTGTTATTTAAGAGTTTGGATTATATGTCAACATTGCATTTCTAGTTTATCGTCAGAAAACAGAATCATTTGAAATACAGTTGTAATATAGCCTGGTATTGGCAAACACTACACATGTAAATAATTCATTAAATCATTTCAGATTTTTTTTATTTTCATACATTTTTTAATTCATATTTTTTTAAAGATTTACGTATATATTTAGATTTTTGGTTCTTACATTTTTCTTATTTTTTGTCATTTTTTTGTATTATTTTTAATTAAGCCTTGAAGGCCTACATTTGCTTTTGATTGTGTTTTATTTATTTTTATCTGTTGTGACTCTGCACCATTGTACCGTGAATAAGAATTCTTCCTAAATGGTTTGTTGAGACGAAATGAAGGTGTAAATGATGCAATGATTGGTGTAAATGTTGTCAAAGCTGTAATTATTTCCACACTGTATTTCCGATTCGTGCAATTTGAATTGCATGTCTCAGGAAATAAACAAAACAATAAAACCAAAACGAAAAAGAAAAAAAAACAGCGAAGGATTTTTATTTTAAATAGCAAATAAAATGCCATTGCAATATGTTCTCTTTTTTATTTTATTACAACAGTCAAGTCTTCAGGCTTTTTGAGATCCTAATTCCACATCATGCTCAGAAAGGTTGACAGTTGGATCTCATTACATCTCGTTGGCTCGTCAAACCTTCAAGTGGTGGTTTCAGAATGGGGCAGCAGACCGTAACATAACATCATTTTCGATTTTTATTTTCCCTCCATTTTGGCCGAGTCAGCTGAGTTGAAACAATTTCCTGCGTTAGTCTTTCATTACTCGTAATTGGTTGCGCTGACAACAGGCTCTCGACTCGTTCCATAAATGTCACCGATGTGGAGAAAATGGGACGTCTGTTAAAACAAGGACGTGGCGGCAAAAAAAAAAGTCTCCAGGCTGAATTCAAGAAACTAGAAATACAGTCCGCCTATAAAATTGTTGTTGTGTTGGTTGCTGTTTTTCTATGACAGTATTTTAGCAGTGATGTTTCCATATGGAAATTCACTGTAGTATTACTGTAGAATAAGTCTTTCTATGGTCTTTCTACGGTAATACTACAGTGTAGTACGACATTTAGTATTACTATAAGTATTACTTTAAAAATACCATAGAAAGATATTTAGTTTTATTATGGAAAGACCATAGAAAGACTTATAGTTTTACTATAAAAAAAAGACTTGTGTACATACTATTGATGCCTCTGGACGCATCTTCAGTGATCTTCCTGGAATCATTGGGTCTTTCAGGTCTTTCAACATTGTAGTAGGGGCCACCTAGACTTTGAGAGAGAATATGCTCCTCTCCCTCTGACACCCACAGTAAGACAATGATCTTGGAAGATCAAACTAATTTAACAAGCTGATTTAAAGAGCAGACAGTCATCTCTGGTCTTGGTCTGTTGAACCCTCCCCCTCTGTGAATAGCAGGGAACCCCAGCACAAATGGCTGGCTCAGTGAACTGCAGGCTATTTGGCCCAGGATATTTTTATGACCTGAACTCTGCCTAAAAGAGAGTGTGGTGTGTGTGTGTGTGGGATGGTTTAAGCAGCCAAACCTGACCTGGATCTAGGTCACTGGGATCAGAGTGGCTGCATACCTGTTGCTTGTTGGTTAGTCAAATGAGCAGGAGGTAAAACCCCCATCCCCACATCACAGGGAGATCAAATTAAAATGTATTTTAATCAAGGTGCAACCACAATAACATGTTTTTCAGGGGAGTGTGCAAAGAACGATACCTCTCCACTGTTCTGGGATCTTCCACCTTCTCCAGAAGACTCAAAGGATCTTCGACAGGAAGAAAGAAGGAGTTTTGGACAGTTCTTGTACACTTTGTACGAGATGCTGCTTGGTCCTGGAGCACAGCTCTTCCTCTCTCCCTCGATGGGGGGAGAGAGGAAGGCTAAAGAACCGACTGCGAATCCCCTCCATCCAACCTCTACTGGGAGACACCTCGCTCTTCATCCAGCCTGATGACAGTTGCTGGCAGATCCGATATCAGATATAGAGTGGCATTTTCAGGGGTCTCCAGCACAGCGACACAGATATTGTTATTGTTGCTAGTGGGCTAGGTGGTACAAGCCTAGGAGCAGATGGACAGCATGTCATGACAAGGGCTCCTCTCCTGTGTATGTGGGGATTGGGGTTTAACCTGTTGCTTGTTAGACCAACCAACGAGCAACAGTTATAAAGCCACAATTACCTAGTCCCAGAACAGGTGTGGCTGCATAAACTACACTGTTGTGGAATTGTATTTATTCCACCCGCAATAAAACATTAGATGGTGTTGTTTGAAGTACATTTAACAGAAGTTTGCAAACAGCGAAGATAATCTGACTTTGCATGCAGCTCAGTAGAATCGCTCACCGACAGGCTGTCCAGGGGAGCTTTTTATATAGAAAAGAGCCAAACATTGCTTTGACACAAGTTTGACATTCAACAAACTAGGAGGTTGTGAGATCATTATGTTCGGGAAACTCAGAGGGACATCGTGGGCACCTGAGCCTAGGAATATCCTTTTTGTGATGTCACACAAGCTGGCACCGGCTATGGGACTAAATACATTTAAACTATGATCTGTTTCTTATATCAAGCATATAAAGTATCGATAATTACATTTCCTATCACAAGTATCAATTATTGTATTTTATATTGCTGTACGTTATACAAGAACACACACAGGGTAGGAGACAAATTTGCTATTACATTTTGATCCTTTGATTATTTATAATCACACACAAGAATTTGCCTCCTCCATCAGAGGAGAGACGCGATAATTGTCAGCATCACTGGGGTCGGAGGAGGGTTAGCCTAGAGGGGTCCAGGTGAGCTCATCATAGGGAGGGGTTGCGTCAGGGGTTAGCTGAGTGTAGTGGTGGGTGAGGGCAGTCGCGCCCCATGCGGGTCCATGCGGGTCCATGCGGGTTTCTGTTGGGGCGGGACACAGAGCTCTTGGCCCATCTCCACACGTCTCTAACCACGTCAGGGAGTGCCAGTGCAGTTATGAGGGCTGCTGGGAGGCCCTCTGGTGGGGGGGATCGTCTGACAACCGGTGGTGACGCTTTAAGATAGAAAGAACAACCAGGAGGGACACCGTCAGGAGAAGGAGGAGCATCTCTCGGGGGCCGCAGAGGTGCCAGGGCTCAGATGTCATCGTTGGGCTGGATGGTATTGGAACATTCCACTGTCCCTATTGGATATCACACCGCCCAGTTACCGGGCTTCCTCCTTGGCAGAAACAGTTTCAATACCGCTTGGTCAGCCAGGCGCTGCGGCCTGCATCTGAGCGGGGCGGTGGTCGGCGTCAGTGGGCTCAGGAACTCTGCGGCAGTGGCTGGGGTGGAACCAGGTGGTTTGTTCGGCGACCTTCAAAGCAGAGTTGGTGACGTGGAGAACCCGGAATGGGCCCTTACATGGGCGATGGCAAGGCCGCCTTAATCTTGGCACACCGTTAAGGTTATGAAATCCATCATGAGGTGATCAAACGATGCGTCGGGCCAGGTGGGCTGACTGTGGAGTCTGGGTGCCTCTGGCCGCATTGTTAGTGGCACAGATTAGACGTTTGGCACAAAAATGTTCAGTGTAAGCAGAGAACCCTACTGTCTCCCAATGTCTACCCAGTGTGGAACACAGCAAATTTGCTATTGACACACCACATAGTTTTACTATAAAAAGATCATAGAAATACTTATAATTGTAGACTTGTGGTTTTACGACAAAAAGACCATAGAAAGACTATAGTGTTACTATAAAAAAGTCTGATCTGATCTTATCTTACCTTATCCTATGCTGATATAATTTTGATATTGCCATACAATAAAATACATTCATTTTTTTTTTATTATTATTATTATTATTATTATTATTATTATTATTATTATTGTTATTATTATTATTATTATTATAAGAGGCCTTCCTCCGATAACCGCCATGAAAGACGAGGTAGGTGTTGTGTTTGGAATACGCATAATGTGACATTATCTTTTTACTTCATAAATTCATTACTAATCCAACACGCACCAGGGTGAGTTATCAAAAAGACAAAAAAAACATCACTTTCTGAATATATAGAAATAATATCTTTTTGCATTCTTTCTGAATTGTAGTTAGTTCTTACATAAACCATATAAAAATAACACAATGATAGCTATTACTTTATTACTTATAGTCTTAATTATGTTTGAAAATAATTCAGTTAAGGTATTACCAGAAGACAATTGGATTAAAGAAAGCGCAGCGTATTAGATATCCTGAACATATATGCTTCCGAGGGCAGCTGAGACACAACAGGGTAAGTTCTACAAAATAAAATCACCTTTGCAATTTATAGACATTGCTGAGATTTCAATTTATACGATCTTCCTGAATTGTAGTTAGTTTTAACAATAACCAATAGCAGTTACACCGTGAAAGGAACATGTATTTATTGTGTCTGTGTCATGAAATCATGTAATTATTTCTGTCTTTTTGGGTTCCCTTCCAGAGGTCTCGTAGAAGCCCATATTCCAAGGCAGCAAAGAAAGGATGGGCAGAACATGCTGCTTTAGGGGTCAGCCACTCTCCTCATAAAAAAAACTCTGGAAAAAACAAAGACTGCAAAAACCCGCCTACAAAGGTTGCCACAAAATCTCTGACAACATTTAATACAAATTAAGTGCCTTTAAATATAACTATTGTCAGCTTCACAGCAGTAATTAAAAGCAAGATTGAGAATGTGTTTATATGGACAGCAGGGTGATGCTTTGATAAGAGGAACTGGCCTTTATCAGGACATGAATGTCTACAAATGTCTATGAATACATGTCTGGAAGAATAAAAGAAAATGTCATGGAAGAGGTTATATTGCAATCTCAAAATTGCCAAGGACACATACCTTCTGTAATACAACATTCAAATTAACGTCTACTGAGACGTTTACCAGAAACTACTCCAGATAATGTCGAAAAACAAGTATTTTTGTCGTACGACTTTACATGGAACCCACCCCATAGCCCACTACACACATTTTATTTAATTATAACAATTGCCACAATTGAATTCCACAATTGAAGCCAGCTAATCTTAGTTTATTTATTTATAGGTTGATTTATCTGTTGATTTACAAAGTGACATAAGATAATTTTTTCCCCAAAATAGATTAATAATCGGGATGAATAATCGTGATCACGATTTTGATTAAAATAATCCTGATTATAGTTTTAGCCATAATCGTGCAGCCCTACTTCAGAATGATAACCACAGTTAGTTGCGGTGTAGGAAACCCACCCACAGCCACAAACACCGCCCGATCATAGAATTACTGTAACCACGCTGGAAGGAATGAACTTCTGCAGTCACAGTACACACCGGAACAGAGAGCCAAAGCACACACGTCTATTGAACTTTAACGAAGGACCACCTATCCTGGACCTCGCGTATTGCTGCCTCCAGCTATATTTTTTATTATTATATTTAGGCGTCTAGCCCAGGGGGCGGAGACCCCGATTGATTTTGTTAATGAAAAATTGAAGTCAGTAGTCTGTGGATGTCATGGACCGGACATCCCCACGAACAAGATGAATACAATTTTAATTCGGAGCAGTTCCAACATGCCGTCCTGGTTGTGCAATCGTCTACATATTTCCAGAGTTTATACACATTCCACAGATTAGGACATAGACAGTAAGTGACCTTGATGATGTTTTCAAAAAAGGAACTCGCCTTTATCAGGACATGAAACGTTGAATAAAAGAAAATGTTCTCGGAAGCGGTTATATTGCAATACCAGAGTTGCCAAGGACACATGCCTTCTGTAATACAACATTCTAATTAACTTGTGCTGAGGCCTTTACTGGCTGAATTGATGTTGATCACTATGACTCTGCATTACCAAATATAGCCATGCCAATTGATAAAGCAATTCAGAGATCACTGGTTAATGACGAGGCATGTGAATGACCACCAACATTAGATTGGTTAAAAACATCACTTTTTGTGTTTATTCCATTACAGACATTTTATTTGGTTGTGTGTCATCTACATTTCTAATTATTTATTTATTTATTTATTTATCTATTTATTTTTTTAAATTTAAGTGAAGACAAATCCAGAGTTTGTGCACTGCAGAGTGTCGAGGAGCATTAAAACAGCCTGTGCACTCCTCCTCCTACTGTAAATGGCTTTTCCTATAAACAAGACCTTTTAAATGCCCCAAACTTTGTCGTCACCGTGCCACCGTGATCCACTCTGACATTTATGAATTAATAACAACACGGCAGAATGTCAGACTATCTATTTGGAGGTTTGTTCCACTGAGCAAAACATACATATTTACCGCCATTCGTTTATATACACACTGTACTTTCCCTCCTCACACATACACCATGCATGCGCACACACACACACACACACACACACACACACACACACACACACACATCATTATACTGTCAGTATATTATCATTGTCAGTATCATGACCCATGGTAAAAAAAAAAATGTAATAAGGAATGTTAGGCTTGTATACAGTGGGGCAAAAAAGTATTTAGTCAGCCACCAATTGTGCAAGTTCTCCCACTTAAAAATATGAGAGAGGCCTGTAATTTTCATCATAGGTACACTTCGACTATGAGAGACAGAATGGGGGGGAAGAATGCAGGAAATCACATTGTAGGATTTTTAATGAATTAATTGGTAAATTCCTCGGTAAAATAAGTATTTGGTCACCTACAAACAAGCAAGATTTCTGGCTTTCACAGACCTGTAACTTTTTCTTTAAGAGGCTCCTCTGTCCTCCACTCCTTACCTGTATTAATGGCACCTGTTTGAACTCGTTATCAGTATAAAAGACACCTGTCCACAACCTCAAACAGTCACACTCCAAACTTCACTATGGCCAAGACCAAAGAGCTGTCAAAGGACACCAGAAACAAAATTGTAGCCCTGCACCAAGCTGGGAAGACTGAATCTGCAATAGGTAAGCAGCTTGTTGTGAAGAAATCAACTGTGGGAGCAATTATTAGAAAATGGAAGACATACAAGACCACTGATAATCTCCCTCGATCTGGGGCTCCACGCAAGATCTCACCCCGTGGGGTCAAAATGATCATAAGAACGGTGAGCAAACATCCCAGAACCACACAGGGGGACCTAGTGAATGACCTGCAGAGAGCTGGGACCAAAGTAACAAACGCTACCATCAGTAACACACTACGCCGCCAGGGACTCAAATCCTGCAGTGCCAGACGTGTCCCCCTGCTAAAGCCACTACATGTCCAGGCCCGTCTGAAGTTTGCTAGAGAGCATTTGGATGATCCAGAAGAGGATTGGGAGAATGTCATTTGGTCAGATGAAACCAAAATATAACTTTTTGGTAAAAACTCAACTTGTCGTGTTTGGAGGAGAAAGAAAGCTGAGTTGCATCCAAAGAACACCATACCTACTGTGAAGCATGGGGGTGGAAACATCATGCTTTGGGGCTGTTTTTCTGCAAAGGGACCAGGACGACTGATCCGTGTAAAGGAAAGAATGAATGGGGCCATGTATCGTGAGATTTTGAGTGAAAACCTCCTTCCAGCAGCAAGGGCATTGAAGATGAAACGTGGCTGGGTCTTTCAGCATGACAATGATCCGAAAAACACCACCCGGGCAATGAAGGAGTGGCTTCGTAAGAAGCATTTCAAGGTCCTGGAGTGGCCTAGCCAGTCTCCAGATCTCAACCCCATAGAAAATCTTTGGAGGGAGTTGAAAGTCCGTGTTGCCCAGCGACAGCCCCAAAAAATCACTGCTCTAGAGGAGATCTGCATGGAGGAATGGGCCAAAATACCAGCAACAGTGTGTGAAAACCTTGTGAAGACTTACAGAAAACGTTTGACCTCTGTCATTGCAAACAAAGGGTATATAACAAAGTATTGAGATGAACTTTTGTTATTGACCAAATACTTATTTTCCACCATAATTTGCAAATAAATTCTTAATAAATCAGACAATGTGATTCTCTGGATTTTTTTTTCTCATTTTGTCTCTCATAGTTGGGGTATACCTATGATGAAAATAACAGGCCTCTGATCTTTTTAAGTGGGAGAACTTGCACAATTGGTGGCTGACTAAATATTTTTTTGCCCCACTGTATGTTTGAACAATGAAAATACATTAACTGTAAGATAATAAGATTGACGGTAATAGATTGGATTATTGTAAATATAAATTTTAAATACATATTACAAGTACATCTTGACAGAAACTGGAGAACACATACCAAAAGGTAGACGTGATTCAGGAGTTTAATTCATGATAAAAGACATGGGTTTTTTTATCGTATTTCATTATATATTTTGAAGAATTAACTTAAAACAAGGTTTTCTTGATGATTTTTTTGTCATAAAAATGTTCAGAACCTGTGGTCCCCATTTTGTAGGTATATACAATGCCAGTCCTCTCTTTGTCATGTAAAAAATATATTTTTTCAAAGTAATTCAGTTTGGCCTGGTTTTATTTATTAAAATGACACTATGGCCTCAGTTTATTTTTTTTACAATGACGTAGAGTAATAAGCATGAGGTTTTTTAAATTAGATAAATTTAATGTGAAAGAAGTTCATCTCCTTCAAATGCTCATTGTGGCAGACCAAGGGGCTTGGTTAATGATTGCCATTATATATGTATTATAAGTAGAATTTGAATGATTTTCACGGCACACTAAGGCGACCTCTCACAGCGCACGAGTGGTTGAAAAACAAGTTTGACACCACCCCTCCTTCTACCTTCCTGCCTCCTCTACACCACCCATATGGATGCATGTCTCCCAAGGTCTTCTTATCCTCCATCCTTTCAATCCTTCATCCATCTCATTTCGACCTTCATGAAAACCTCAATGACGTCCACTCAATTGAAGTAGTTCACATAAACTTCTCCCATGGCCCTTTCTCCATAAAAGCACACATCTCCTTCACCTCCGCCACTCCACTCATCCCTCCCATTCTCCCTTCCTCCCTCGTTCACCCTCTTCCCCCCCCCCCCACCCCCCCTCACCTCCCCTCTCTGCAAAACCAGAATGGTTTTCATGCCTCATTAGGAGCCGGGACAGTGGCTTTCAATTTAAATCAATTACCGTTGAAAGCCAGAGCGGCAATGATGTTCTTATCACCCGCATTTAAAGATTCCATTGCCTCTAGAAATTGAAAACATTTTCGTGTCGTCCAATTCACCAGTAATAATGACATTTTGGCACTCACCACGGGGTCTGGCACCTATTGCACCCATTTCTATGTCTTTGTCACGGAAACGTATTCAAAGTGCTTGACAGTTTACTCGCCCTTAAATGAAAAATTCACAGAATATACAGAGTATTCATCATGTGCCGCAGGGGGAAGTTCTGCCAAAATAAAAGGTAAAAAAAATGTAATGAAATAAAGGCAAGATCTAATCTCCCAGGGGAGGAGGAGAAGGAGGAGGAGAAGGAGGAGGAGGAGACGGAGGAGGAGGAGGAAGAGGAGGAGGAGAAAGACGATGTGGACTCTCATTTTCCACCATGGGAGAGAGTGAGAATTTTTTATTAACACTGATAACCCTCTGACCTGGACATTTCACACACACAAACACACACAAACACACACGCACGCGCACACGCACACGTGCACTCACACGCACGCGCACGCACACACAAACACACACACACACACATACACACACACACACACACACACACAAAAGGTACCAGGTTAAGCATTTTAAGCGAGACCACCAAATGGAGCATTCCAGACAAAGAATGGAACAGTCGTTTAAAGCAGGGAACTAGTCTACATTTCTGTTAGTCTTTCTATGGTGTTTGTGGTGTGTGTGTGTGTGTGTGTGTGTGTGTGTGTGTGTGTGTGTGTGTGTGTGTGTGTGTGTGTGTGTGTGTGTGTGTGTGTGTGTGTGTGTGTGTTATTTCCAGTATATTTTAAGTATATTATTAGAATACTATCAGTATATTATCAGTGTCCGTATCATGACCCATGGTAAAAAAAAATGTAATGAGGAACATTGGCCTTTTATATGTTTGAACAATGAAAATACATTAACTGATAACAAGATTGACATTAATAGATTGGATTATTGTAAATATTAATTTAAAATACATATTACAAGGACATCTTGACAGAAACTGGAGAACACATACTAAAAGTTAGAAGTGATTCAGGGGTTTAATTGATAATAAAAAACATGTATTTATTTTATTTTCATCATTATATATTTTGAAGAATTAACCTAAAACAAGGTTTTCTATATGATGTTTTGTGATAAAAATGTTCAGAACCTGTGGTTCCCATTTTATATATGAGTTTTTTAGTTTTATATATATTAAGTATATATGATGACAGTCCCCTCTTTGTCAGGTAAAAAAAAAATTTTTTCGAAGTAATTCAGTTTGGCCTGGTTTTATTTATTAAAATGACACTATGGCCTCAGTTTATATTTTTTACAATGACGTAGAATAATCAGCATGAGTTTTTTTGAAGATGTGAAGGAGATGTTTATCTCACATGCTCATTGTGGTGGACCAAGGGGCGTGGTTAAGCCACGGCTGGAGACGGCAGCATGGCTTCCTTCCCGCGGCTGCACAGCTGCCCCGAATCGGCCGAATCAGCGCTCGCGCATTCTTAATGTTTGTCTGTCTTGCAGAGAGAAATCGGTACACAGGCTCGATCGCCGTTCAGGAGCCAGACTGGAGCACCATTGCTCCTGTGCCCAAACTGAGCATTATTATTTATCCTTTTTACCTTAAACCCATACCTGTGGGCAGAGACTCTCACACTCATAAAACCTAAAACTTAATTATGAATGTTTGCTTCCATAGGTTTCTGAAAATCTGACTTGCATCTACAATGAAATTCTCAATTAAATGCACAACAATTTGATAACATGGACAACTGATTAATGAAGTCAAATAAGGTATTCTATTAGTACTTGATTTAAATGTACTTCACATTGCCCATCAGGACTTTTCATACTTGTCTGTGGTAAATAAATTGTTTCCCAATTGGATTTTCTCCACAAGTAGGATGTTGGGACTCAATTCCATATAATTTGCCTTTTGCAGATGATATGGTGTTGGGAACCCATACAATATTTATAAGAACATATTTAGGATTGAATTAGGGTGATAGAGTGCGTAAACAACTCACCCAGTCTGCTGAAACAAAATGTCTGATCCCTTCAGTGTGCAATCAGTGTGAAAATCACTTCAGTGTGCAATATATATATATATATATATATATATCAGCCACAACATTAAAACCACCATAACAACTAATATTGTGTAACCCCCCTTGTTCCGCCAAAACAGCTATGACCCTTCAAGGCATGGACGCCACAAGACCTCTGAAGGTGTCTTGTGTATCTGGCATCAAAACTTAAGCAGCAGATCCTGTAAGTTTCAAGGTGGAGCTCCCATGGATCGGGCAAACAAATCACCATTTGTTTGGATAATGTTTTTCCCCATGTTTGTTATCTTAGAAAGTTAGGGATTGTTACGATCAAGGCTAGGAGGGACTCAAATGCATGACACTGGGACGGTAGGTAGACAGGGGTAAACAAAGGAGTTTTACTCTGAGACACAGTGACGACAGGAGAGGTCCGGTCAGGTTGGAGCGGGTCTGGCCGGCGGGACTATCAGGCCAGGTGGAGCAAGACAGGATGGGAAGGAGGGATCCAGGTTCCGGGTGGATGGACTGAGAACCAGGCTGGACGAAGCAGGAAAGAACGACCTGAACGAAGAGAGGAGACAGGCAGGTTAAGCCAAGGACGAGATACTTTGATTATACAGACTAGGACGGAGCAATGAGAGATAAGCGAATCTGCCAGTTAATCTGCCCTTTGTTAAACCCAGTGTCGTATAAAATTAAGCCGTGCATAACTGGTAAAGGAGTTTTTTGACCCGGGGCATTGGATACGCATCAAATTTTGACACCGCGTTTACGTTTCAGTAGTCTGCAAAGAAGCGTACCGACCCATCTGGCTTACCTGCCAGCCTGATGGGGACTACACTAGTCGCTTGTAGACTACCACCACCATGTCCAACTTGGCGTTCAATTCCGCCTGCACGACTTTTATGTTTACGGGTTTTGTTCAGGCAGGCGGTACAGCCAGGAGCGTACTTTCACATGGTGGTGAGTGAGGGATCTGCGGCAGGCAAGAGATGGTTACTGGAAAGGGCCGGGATGGAATGTCCGAGGTGTCCAGCAATCAGGTTATGGTGAGCCATCTGGAAAGGCATCTCCAGCGGCTTTTTGGAACCAACAATTGGGTCATTTCCTCTGACTGAGTGTCACAGCTCACTCGATAAAACCCGTCCCTCATCACAGAGAAATACAAGTGAGTGAGCACGGCGTCTGGGCACCCCACTTCGCCATCAATTTTAACTACTCCCTCAAAGCCCACGCATAGGGAGCTGGCCCGTGACTGCGCTAGTGGAAAATCACAGTACATGGATGAGACCGCTGGGACTGGGAAAGACCCCAGCAGGACTCCTCCACTCCCGACTCTGTAGCAACCACTAACAACCCCTCAGCGTCACAGCGTGCCATAACACATTCCCCTTCCGACTGATCACACTCCCTGAGTGTCGCTCAGTTAAGTGTCTGGCCAATACCTACCCAAAATCAGGCCATGCGACAGGTAGAGCTAACGGCAGCCTTCACCTTATGCTTTTTCCCTTGTGACTAATTTCAAGCCGCACCTCCGGATACATGCGAATATCCCCATGCACACACTGAATCGCCACCGGTGATGCCTCCACTGAAGCCCCGCGTCAAACCAGGCATCATCTGATAACTCAGTCCAGCAAAGCCTGATGTCTACCCCATTGTTCTCTTATCGCTACACTGTAGGTCCCTTCCTGACCGAGGGATGGGCCTGGGGGACCAGCCACCCAAACCACCTGTCCAACCTCCATCATGGGGCAGTCCCGGCGGATGTGGTTGGGTCGCCCACAGTGCCAGCACCACTGCCTAGGCGTTTGAGGAGCTGGCTGTGGGCCCGTGGTAGTGGCGCCTTGGAAGGTAACATGGGACAGAGAGGGGACAGCACTGGGAGGGGAGACAGCATCCCTAGGCGCCACAGGACCCGACGAGTATCCGTCCACCCTCCGCCAGGCCGGCAGGAGGGGAACCATGTGAGAACGAAAAGTGGCAGCCGGCATACCCCTCCAGGCCATCGGCCGCCAAATCCTGCTTGGGCCCTGGGGGTGGACGCAGCAGTCCCCATGAGAGTCTCCTTCATGGCACCAGGACCGGCTGGGGACCTGGCAAAGCCCACGTGGGTCCTGGGGCAGGACCTGGGGCTGGTCCACCTGTCCGCTGTCTGTTGGCGGCTGTGGGCCAGCTGTCAGTCGCAGCGTGCTCTGGCAAATCCTGCCAGTGGTGCTGTGGTGGTACCCCCCCGCACAGGGCCCCTGCAGGCGGAGTGATCCGGTCCTCCTGGCAGACAGGAGCAGAGGCTCCACCCCGTCCTCCAGCTCAGCAAAGCGCTTCCGCAGCCAGCGGTTTGTGAGAGTCTCCACCCACAGGTATGGATTTAAGGAAGGCGTCTTTCTGGCAGTGGAGCGCCAACATTGCAACAGTTTTCATTCTCATCTTATTCCAGTGGCACATGTCAAGGGGTGGGATATATTAGGCAGCAAGGAAACAGTCAGTTCTTGAAGTTGATGTGTTGGCAGCAGGAAAAATGGTAAGGTGTAAAAGTGTAAAAAGTGTAAAAGTGTAAGGATCCAAGTGACTTTGATAGGGGCCAAATTGTGATGGCTAGACGACTGGGTCAGAGCATCTCCAAAACGGTAGGTCATGTGGGGTATTCCGAGTATGCAGTGGTTAGTACCTACCAAAAGTGACTCAAGGAAGGACAACCGGTGTTCTGGCAACATGGTCATGGGCGCCCATGGGCTCATTGATGCACATGGGGAGTGAAGTCCAGCCCATCTGGTCTGATCCCACAGAAAAGCTACTGTAGCACCAATTGCTGAAAAAGTTAATCCTGGCTATGATAGAAAGATGTCAGAGCACACCTGACATTGCAGCTTGCTGCGTATGGACTTGGACTCGTCAGGGATTCCTCCTGTTGAAAGATCTACTAATGTATGACCCCTGTCACCACTCAGTCTTGTAGTGTGAGCCCACAACGACTGCTAGACTCCCGATCACAAGACAGAAAGTCGTGTAGTGTGAACAGTACAGCAATCTGACAACTTTAATAGTTGTGTAGTGTGCCCATGGCATTATAGGACTTAAATTATCTGCTGCTAACTGTTAAGTGCGGTCAAGATGATGAACCCAAATGCAGGACACGGTTTTGGGAGTATGTACAGGGGTTTGTTGCAAAGACACAGGGAATCGGGAACAGGCAACAGAAGGGGGATCAGGACCAGCAGGGACTCGTGACGGGGAAGGCAGGGACTTACGACCAGGCAAGGAATCCGGAACAAGGAGCAGGAGGAGAATCTGGAACCAGGAGTTTAGGGCACACACCTAGAGAAACATGCAGGGCCGTGGAACAGGTGACAAGACATGTAGCAACACATGCCTCAACATAGACGATCCGACCCTAACAGAGTGAATGGGACCGGGTTAAATACCAAAGGAGTGACAAGGAAAGTGGAGACAGGTGGGGGACTGGTGTGCAGTGAGAGGGCTGTGACGTGAGCCCAGACACAGACAGAGGGAGCCAGAGAGGGACAGAGGAACCAAAAGGCAGGCAGGGGGAGCTAGAGAGGGCTAGAGGGAGACAGAGATGGACCCAGAGCAGACAGAGGAAGCCAGAGACAGACAGGATGAAGGCAGGGAAGGATCATGACACTAATGACTTGGTGCCAGATACCACAGGACACCTTCAGAGGTCTTGTGGAGTCCATTTCTCGACGGGTCGAGCTGTTTTGGTTGCATGAGGGGGTTACACAATATCTGTGGTTATTAGTGGTGGTTTTAATGTTGTGGCTGATCAGTGTATATACAGTATATTGTGTGTGTGTGTATATGTATGTATATATATATATATATATATATATAATTTCTTTATAGCTATTTATATTTTTTCACTATTCTACTGCTTTGTCAACTCCACTGCCGTAACACCTGAATTTCCCCACTGTGAATTACTAAAATGTTATCTTGTCTTTTCTAATTTTACCCTATGCTATTTCCACATGCACTTGATGTAAAGTACATTTGACTCTTCTTCCGTGTGAATGAAATTTAACATGGTATGTAAAGTACGTTTGGTTGAAGGCAGCAGTTTCTTAAACATTCCTATGATTTGCACGATTGGTTGGCAAGACGCTCAGACAGATGGCGGACCACACCGCTCCGATTCCACTGTCTATCCAGCAGCAGCTGCTGCCTGCTTGTACGCTCAGTCACAGATAAAAGGTGCACGCTGTGCATGGGGCACGTGTATACACACACACACACGCACTAAGTCGCTAGCCACAGCAGGCATCAGTATGGCCGTTCAAACAGTGATGAGGTCATTAGAGCCTGGAGACTTGAGTGTGGCTGTAAAACAGCACTGTACAACATGTTCCTATCAAAGGTCAGAGGTCGTCCGTGCTTGTCCTCCATGTCCCTGCATGTCCTCCATGTTGGACACCGAGGATGAGAGGGTTTGGTGACATCGCACAGTTCCAGTCCACAGTGATTCACACTGACTAATTAGGGTGTGGACCTCCCTCCCTGACTCGGTTTGACTCCTCTCCACCTCAGCGCTGACATTTCCACCTGCGACATTTCAGCAATCACTTTCAAATCTCTCTCTCTCTCTCTCTCTCTCTCTCTCTCTCTCTCTCTCTCTCTCTCTCGCTCTCTCTTTCTCTCTCTCTCCCTCTCTCTGTCTCTCTTTCTCCATTGCGCTCAGTCTCTCAGTCTATCCAAGCGCATAAGTGCAAATTTGTCTTTCAGCCCAGCCATTAAACATCCATGATGAATTGCATTCATATTATTGTTATTACTAATGTTTTATTTTTTATTTTTTATTAAGCATTATTTAAGCATTTTTGTGCTGTCAGCAGGCAAGACATACAACAGAGGGTATTTATCAAACTGGTCATGCGCAGATTTCATAAAAATGTGAATTTCCCAACAAGAGAGAACAACGTCCTGGACCAAGTTTACACCCCAGGATTATTTAAAGCAACCCCATCTTCATCTCAGACAATCAGACCATATTTACCCAACCCTGACCCCAGCTTACAGATCACAGATCTGCAGAACAAAACCAGCTATCAGGACAGTACAAGAGTACTTTTCTTTTTTTTGGGGGGGGGGTACAGCCCCCTCAATATTTAGAATATGTATGTGTGTATATGTGCATTTTTCCCCATAATAAACATAGAATACATGGAAGGAGCAGAGGAAATAAATAAAGACATTTACACCATAAATTGATGCAGAAAAGGCACAAATTGGTGCATAATAATTAACCAGAATGCAGGAAATGAAATGTTTGATGCTCAATATTTCCTGAGGGAGGTACCCTAGACCCCCCTCTACATGTGTCCCCCCCAATGTTCAAACGAAACCTAGGCCACTGCAAAGGAAAATAAAGGTGCTTGCTAACCAAAAGCAGCATCAAGGTACTGACTTACTACAAAACCACCAATCAACTGCCTCAAGACCTGAACCGGTTCTTTGCCCGCTTCGACACTCGGAGAGGGCTGTCTGCTCCACCCTTTAACCAACCTGCCGGAGAGTTGACACTGGTTCTACAGTACCACCAGGTGAGGACCACCCTAAAGAAAGTTAATGCAAGCAAGGTGGCAGGCCCAGATGGCCAGGCTAGGTACTGAAAGCATGTGCCAACCAACTTACAGAGGTGTTTATGAAAAATATTCAACTTCTCAACACAACAATCTCCTGTTCCAACATGCCTTAAATCCTCCACCATTATTCCATTGTCTTATGGATGGTGGTTGGTTCTTTGCTGTGCTCATGGGTCACAGACTTCCTCACAGACCAACCACAGCAAGTCCGAATTAGTTACCAGACCCCCACCCTCATCCTAAACACAGGAACCCCACAGGGCTGTGTGCTGAGCCCTAGGCTCTTCACACTCTTCACCCACAACTGTAAAGCTGTCCACACCGCAAACTCCATAATTCAATTTGCAGACAACACCACAATAGTTGGGCTGATTTCCGACAAGAGGAGACGGTCTACAGGCTTGAGGTGAAACATCTAGCTGAGTAGTGTAAGGACAACAACCTGTTCCTTAACACCTTTAGGACAAAGGATATGGTTAGCAACATCAGGAGAACAAAGGACAGAGTCCACCACCCTCTCCACATACCTTGAGAAGCAGTGTGAAGCATGGAAAACCTACTGATTCTTTGGAGTAAATGTGTCAAAACAGCTGTCATGGACCTCCAACACCTCTCACTTGGTTAAAAAGGCCCAACAAATTTCTACAGGGGCACCATCGAGAGCATCCTGACTAACTGCGCCACCGTGTGCCAGGTGCACAGCCGTCGAGTGAAAACACCTGCATCGTGTGGTGAAGGCAGCCCAGCCCAGCGCATTGTCGAGATGGAGCTCCCAAACCTTGACACTATCTATGCCAGTCAACTGAGTAAGAAGGCTAGCGCCATTATCAGGGACACCACACACCCCGGCCACTACCTGTTTGAACCGCTGCCGTCTGGCAAACGGTTCAGGACAATAAGTTCCCACACCAACAGACTGAGGAACAGAGTCTTTCCCAGAGCTGTGACCTCCATCACATCCCTCCCTGCCAAACCACAGAACAGATTACAGGAACTGTGGGCGCACACACACACGCACACACACACACACACACACACACACACACACACACACACACACACACACACACACACACACACACATAAAGGACTGTGACACACACACACATCAAGGACTGTGACACACACACACACACACACACACACACACACACACACACACACACACATAAAGGACTGTGACACACACACACATCAAGGACTGTGACACACACACACACACACACCACGACTGTGACACACATACGCACGCACGCAAATACATCCCCACCCTCAGAGACTGCTACCACAAACACAATTTATAAACACAAAGATTTTGCATCTATTTATTAATATTCGTAACATTCAACATTTTTTTTATTAGTTGTACTTGCACAAGTGTCACTTATGCTGCAATTACTGCTGTTTTCTGGTACTCCTTTTATTTATTTGTTTTATTTTAACTACACCGGGAGAAGCAATGCAAAATTGCATTGTACCTGAGTATAATGACAATAAAGATCATTAATTCATGAATTCATCCATTATGCCATTACATCCAAGTCTGATTTAATCTGCAAGTGGAGTTCCAATTTCCAACCCGCAATGCCAATCTTTAATAATCATGACAAACTGATTACAATCACTCTGTCCTTTGCATGATTGTATGCTTGTGCAATTAATTTCAAGAGCACAACACTTCAATAATAAGCACATTAAGAACACTTTTTAAAATACATTTGCGGCTGATCCAGCCCCGCTCTCCAGGGAACAACCTTATCATGTTTTGATCAACAAAACGAATCATTGCTTCTCAAAGTGGGGGATAATCACCACATGTGATTATAGAAAAACAAACAGTGTAGGAAAGCCCTTGCTAATATTGCTGCTGTTTCCTGTTGGACTCATGTGTGCCACATCACACCTCCTCTATTTGCATTTGCCCACATCATTTATTATTCATTGGCAAGATTGTGGCGTAGGGCTGGTGTGGTTTAAGCAGCCACACCTGTCTTGGGTCTAGGTAATTGGGCCCAGGACCAGGGTGGCTGTACACCTGTTGCTCGTTAGACCGAGCAACCAGCAACGAGCAACAACAATTTGAGTTTATCGGTATTAGGTCACTGGTGCTTTGGTCTGTTTACTGAGGAGCTGTGTTTAATTTCTCCGATTTTGGGAAGTTGTGTGTCAGAATGACAGATGTAAGTATTATTTCCTTTGTTTCGTGACTGCAACTTATCGTGGAGACTATGTTTGTGTCGTTCTTTCTCTCTCCTAGTGAGATTCTGTCAGCTATGTTGGCTAGTTGCCTCATTGAGTTCTTGCTAGGCTAGACACGTGAATCCATTGTTCTGTTTACCATTGGAGCATTGAACTGAACTCTAATATTGTCATACTGTTTATGCCCTTGTGCTTGTATCGCCTAGATTAGCCCCCCGCATAGCCGGTCAGTCTACATAGCTAGGATAGCTATGGTGAACATCATCTTTAGCTCCTAAAAAGCTGACTATAGTAACTCTAGACGATAGTGTTAGGTCTAATGTGTGTGTGTGTGGTGTTATTACCATTTATCAACCATTTATTAATATATCTGTAATACAGGTACTCCTCACTTAATGACCTACCTGTATGACGATCGTTCAGACTTACAACCACCCGTCCAACCAGTCGGTATTGTACGAGGTGTACAATACCGCGGCGTGTGCGCTGCGTCTCAGCGTCAAGCATCTCATCGCGCATCACCTTTTATATACTATATACACTATATACAGTATACTATACTGTATACACTATATATACTATGTACTCTACTTAGACCATATATACTGTATTCACTGTATACATTTCATCTCATCACCTTTCTAAGTCTGTCTCGTTTCCGCAGTCTGTCAGAATTTACTACAAAAGCATTTGCATTCGCCACGCCCAATAACCGTGAAATAGCACAGGTTCTTGATTAGCGACCAAATCTCTTAACGACCTGGTTGTAGGAACGAAACTCGGTCGTTAAGTGAGGAGTACCTGTATTGTGTTTCTCCTTAGAACCACAATCTTTCCTTGAATAAAGATCCCTGAACTGAAGCCCCCCCATAGTGTTCAAAGGCTCTATTCCGCCCATCTGTAGAGGCCCTAGACCTCTATTTCAAAAAGCAACCAGCAAACAGCGACAAGAATTTGACATACAACTTAGTTAAAGAGACAAAAATCAGAACGTGTCCTCTTCCTGTAGCATCTGTAGAAATGTAGAAGAAAAGAGAAAAATGCAATCAGGAGCTTGTTCAAGGGAGTGTTGCTGACAGTGTGTATGTGCATGTATATGTGTGTGAAATGTGTGATGTGTCCACCCGCGTGTGCCCAGGATTGTTCCCCAATTAACACTGCTGTAAGAGGCCAGAAATGTATCATTGCAGTGCCTCCGAGCAGCAAAAATGCTCCGCAGCCGCACAGACATCCCGCGGCTACAAGAACACTCCGAGCCCAGAGCACCGCAGTCCATCCACCCAGCTGCCTCGCCCAACACACCACACGGCCTGCCCAGACATATCATTTTGTGTGTGTGTGTGTGTGTGTGTGTGTGGGCTGAGTTTGTGTTTTATTATTAGAATTGCATTTATATTGAAATAAATTGACAAAAAGGACAAAGAAATAAATGATGAATGAAAGAAAAGAAAGCAGAAAAATGGAAAAAAAAAATGAGAAAAAATAAATGTAATACATTTGGAAACGTGCATTTTTTTATCTGCATTGATCCTTTTATCAATTCACTCCCACCCTCCACCCACCTCCCTCTCTCTCTCTCCCTTTATCTGTCTATTTGTCTCAACCCTGCCCTTTGGACACAGTATTTTAAGCTACGAGCAGCGAACCACTTGTACTTATCAACCTCAACTTGTGAGCAGAGTAAATGGACTGAATCATGATAGCAGCCACACTGGAGCACAGTGTTTATTTTTTCATTCCATTTGGTTTGTTGATGCTCCGTTAGGGTATGATTCACTTCACATCCACTCCGAACCAGAAAGAGGAGCGAGCGGGAGGATCAAAAAGCATCATGGGAAAACATGAGTAAGTTAGGTGTGTGTGTGTGTGTGTGTGTGTGTGTGTGTGTGTGTGTGTGTGTGTGTGTGTGTGTGTGTGTGTGTGTGTGTGTGTGTGTGTGTGTGTGTGTGTGTGTGCACGCGCGTGCGTTTGTGCGTGCGTGCGTGCGTGTGTGTGTGTAGGAGGCAGGTGATGGGGATGGAGGAATGGCGGAGAAACTGAAAGAGAGAAAGATGAGAGGGAGAGAGAGAGAGGGCCATGGTGCAAAGTTTCAAAGTAAAAGTACTTTGTTACAAGTATCTGTACTTAGAGGTGTTTTCACTTTCAGACACTTTCAACTTTTACTTGATTACATTTCAAATGTCTGTACATTTTACTCTTCTGCATTTAAAATATTTATACTTTTTACTCTAATACATTTAAATGATATTTATACTTTTTAGCCTACTAGGTTTCATACATAAAGTATATTACATCCTTCTATATTGTTATGAATTACTATGACACTATTTCTTTGACCTGTCTCTGAACAAGCAGCGGAAGTAGTCACAGAGCCGAAACAGGGCTGGAACGACGTCTGTGTAAGAGGTACAGCCGGCATGACAGGGCAGGGACAGGGGTGTGACTTGTGACTCCATTCGGGAGCTTCGCCTTGTCAAAGTTAACCTTAAAACCTATAAGGCCTCCAGATGTTTCTCTATAATCCCCTTCAAATTTGTATGCTTAATAATTTTTAATATTCGGATATATTCCAATTTTTAACGCTCGAATTTAGAACTGGGGGGTGAGGGGCGTGTTACTCACACAGTTCCACTGCAGCTCTGCAGCAGCTTCACACATTCGCTTCAAGTCAGAGAAGTTCCCACATGGAGAAACAACAACGGGAAAAGTCCCATCAGAGCCTGGAGCATGGACTCTGTTTCCACATTAGATGATTGTTATGGATACGGTACGGTGCGCTCCATGCCGGTGCAGCCAGTGGCGGTGCACCGCCATTTGCTCACAGCTCTGCTTTCAGCAAGTCACACTTATTAAATTAGATAATTTTGAATAATTTTATAATTTTTAAATATTACCTTTATTAAATCAGTGTGATTCTCCTCAATCGTATGTTATCCGTCACACTCGTAGCAGACGCTGTCACGCCCCCATGATCAGGGCATCATGCTGGAAAGCCGACATCTATCTAAAATCACACACAGGGGCAGCATTATGCCCCCGTGTAAAAGAGCAAAGCTGTGTCAGAGACAAATATTCTTCATGGCAATATTGCAGGACTGTCTGTACACCTCTACTATCTATGCTACTGTGGCAGTTTCGCCTGCCACGTGTCATTCAACAGGTATTTTCGGGGACCTCTGGCACAGAGACACAAACAACAGGGTTGTAGACACATAGTTTATTGTAGAGAGTGGGCTAGTTGGAATTAGCCCAGGAGAAGATGGAGATGTGTCAAGACAAGGGCTTCTCTCCTGAGTGTGTGTGGGGATGGGGGTTTTACCTGTTGCTTGTTAGACCAACCAAAGCGCAACAGGTATGCAGCCACTCTGATCCTGGGTGCCCGTGGCTGCTCAAACCACACCATCCCCACACCTCAACTACCTATACTAGTTTTGAGTATAATTAGGATATTCACTATCATATAAACATATTATTGGCTGTGTTGTATCAGGGCACTGGACATGACAACTACTTTTACTTTTAATATGATCGCGATCATGGTGCCGCCCCTTGTGGCTGCCTGCGCGGGTGCTCTGTGTCTACTACACACATTTTAGTATTTCTTTCTGTTTTTTTATCACCATGTCCGCCAAAAACTCATCAGCAGTGATTTCCTACAGCCGCGATGCACTCGTGGTTATAAAGATTTCCCGGAAAGAACAACTTTGGGACTTTTTATCCGTGGATTCAGAGTGGCCGCTGGAGATTTTACACACCAACGCTCTCAACAACAACAGCAACAACAACAACAACAATGGAGCCGCTGTTCCACAGGTGGGCCCACGGAGGAAGCTCCGTGGTAAACGAGGCAGCATTCGGTTCAGAATGAGGATGCAATCTTACCATCCACCTCTGCCAAGTATCCTTCTTGCCAATGTCCACTCCCTGGAGAACAAGATGGATGACCTTCGAGAGAGGATAAAATTCCAACGGGATACAAGAAACTGTTGCGTCCTCTGCCTGACGGAGACATGGTGCCGGACCGCGCCATACATCCAGCCGAATCCTTCTCTGTGTTCCACGCTGACTGGTCGGAGGAGTGGACTGGCAACAACACCGCCTGCTCGCCGGCTAATTGGTGTTGCGCGCACTCTCAGTGTCTGAGCATGATGTCAGGAGGGCTCTGATGCTTGTGAACACCAGGAGAGCTGCGGGCCCAGATGGCATATCTGGACAAGTACTGAAGACCTGTGCTAACCAGCCAGCCCCGGTGCTCACTACGATATTCAACAACTCCCTGGCTGAATCGGTGGTCCCTTCTTGCTTCAAGAGGTCCACCGTCATTCCTGTCCCGAAGATCGCCTCTCCTGCCTGCCTGTAATGACTACCGTCCATCGGCCATGAAGTGTTTTGAGAGACTGATTAAGGATTTAATCTGCACCTCCCTCCCCCGCACCTTGGACCCACTGAAGTTTGCGTACCGGCAGAACAGATCCACGGATGACGCAATCTCCCAGGTACTGCACACCATGCTCACGCACCTTGATGGCCAGAAGGGGGCCTGTGTGAGACTGCTGTTCATCGATTATAGTTAA